>NC_143012.1:178710477-178861177 GCF_055824585.1 Amblyomma mixtum | reverse complement strand
TGCTCGGGAAGAGCAACCTGGGTCGTTACCCAAGCAACCTAAGTCCCGCCGGTGACAGCACCTGCCATAGCAGCGGCCTTGCGCCACTGCGCATCCGCCCACCGGGTGTCTTTCTTGCCAAGATGTAGCCGGTGGTAATCAGGCGAGAGCCTGGAGCGCTAATTCGGCGGCACCGCCCCTAAGTACACCAAGCAAAGCGGAATGGGCAGCACCAGTTGTTAGGAGGAGAACGTCATTCGAATGATACTTGAATGGTAGCTAAACGGAAGAAGAACTTGGAGTGGTAATTAGGTGGAAGCGTTGTGCCACATAGTAGGCCGCGCTTCAGCCTACAATAGACGATATGCGAAATTGCTTGGCGGTCTGGCAACACCGCGCCCACAACTTCCGGTTTCCATCTTGGCGCGGTCGAGCTCGTCGAGCTGGTGCATCGTTTGCTATGCGTACTTTCTTCTTGCGAGTGGAATTTCAACAGGCAAGCTTCAGCTGCTGCGTTTTTTTCACAGCTGATCTTTGACTAAATGTATACGTGCTTTCAATAAGCGCCAGCTTACTCCTACCGCGTCCTCAGCTTCGCTTGAAGTCTGGCGCTGATGATCGCAGTAATCGGCACTCGAAAGTGGGTTGGAAAGTCGTACCGTGACAGTGTGCTGTTGCCGTTTTAATGCTCGCATTAAAGCACCAGTTCAAGCATCACACATTATCATGGCTATTTTATTCCCAGGTGGACGCGAATTCATCTGGTAGGGTAGCGAGCGGTTATTTTGCGGTGAGTGCTCACGTGTGTTGACAAACTTCTGTGACAGTGCGAACTTTCATTCGCGCCGACGCCAGGAGCTTCGTGCATTGCAGTATAATCACACAAGACCCTCGACCAGCTGCGTCATTCGATTCATTTACTGTAATGTGTAAGCGCATCCGCGGTTTTCAACGTCACCGTTTCAGAGCCCGGCGCCGGTTGACTTTCGGCACAATTCGTTGAAACCGCGTCCTGCTTAAGACGCAGTCAGTCAGTCGATATCAACAAGAGGAAAGTAGGCATGCACATATAATTCAAAATATTGTAAGCAAAGACGCAGCTTTTTTTTTTTCAGATAAGCACTGAGCCACCGCGGCGCCTTGATTAGAGAAAGATGCTACAGCTGTAGGTGCATGCACGGACTCGATACGCTGGTCAAGCTGTGTGTGCAGGGGCGAAATTAGCATGTTCGGTTGCTTCCGAAACTTAATTACCTTACTCCCAAACTTGGACAAATGGCTTTGTTGCGAAGCAAGCTGTTGAAGCTTGCCACAACGATAATAAAATCTGATGGCCTGAAGCGTTTTCAGAACACTGTTGCACGAACTTTCTAGCTTAGAAATGCGTCCCTCCTTCATAATAAAGTAGCTATATTATTCGCTTTTTTTTTTAGATTTTCGTCGCCGCAGATATGGAAGGTATAGGAATCCTCAAGAAATAAAGCGTTCGCACCTCAGTTTTTATACGTAGGGTGTATTGCTTCATATGCGTATGGTCCAGAGAGTTTGCTCGCCCTTCTAAAACTAATTGAACGCGGGAAAAACTTAACTGAGCACGTAGCAAACTAAGCTGTAATCGGCATATGGTTCTTCGAGTGAACTTATTTCGCCACGGCACGAGCGATTGGCCCGCTCAAAAAAATTACCTTCTCTATTACGTTGTTCAAGTATGCGTCTATATATATTCACGCCCGACCGGGGAGTTGATAAATGCACGAAATCGGCTTCTAATTTTGATCACAGACAACAAAGGCTGTGGTCCTTATCTTAATTTAAACGCAAATCACCTCGAGAGATTTGTCAAAAATCAGCGCAGAAAGCGAAAGCTGCGCACTGATCCGCGCGCTGACACATGATACCTCGCATGGCGTTTTGTGTTACTAAAACGTTGGGACGGAGTAAAAAAATAAAAAAGCGAAAAGCTGGAACGCACCTAGTTCTGGCACGCACCGTAGTGTCTTTTCACAGTGGAGAGGGTAGCGCAACACTGCATCGGCATTTTACTTTTCGAACGAAGCGCAGCCGTTTTAACCCAACGCTGGGCAGCGGTTCCGTTTTCTGTACCGTGCCAACATGGAGGACTTAGTTCTCGGAGCGTCGAGAGATGGCGCTGCGCATTTCGCATATCGTCTATTGACGTCACGCTAGCGCACAAAACCGAATTTGGCCTAATCACCAAATTCGACTCACACTTTTTTTCAAAGATGCCTAATTACAAAGCACCCGAACTTTCTTCTCTTAGAGGTTGACTCACACTTTTTTTCAAAGATGCCTAATTACAAAATACCCAAACTTTGTTCTCGTACAGGTTGTGATGAAATGTCGGTAAACGTTACTTAAGGACAACACTGACGTCCTATACCGTGCTTTAAAAATATCTCCGCTGAATCCGTCGAACCAAATCATTTGTCCAAGCTCGAGTGTGCAATGCCATTGCATCGAGCAGTAAACACATCCCGAACATAGCACACTAATGCGACATGTATTGTCAAAAAGTACAGCTCACTCTATCGGTTACACTTTCATGTGTAAACTGCTGCAGTCAAAACAAAACTGCTGAAAAATATTCCTTTTTTTCATAGTTACTTAATTAGCCTCGTACGATAAGGATGCAGTTGCAGGGATCGGCGTTCAGTCTGCGTTTTCCTCCTGCGCAATAAATTTATCATTATCTTTATTATCATTAGGCGGTAGTTACCCTAGCTACTTTCGCATGGTGCCTTGTGTCCGTAAAACGGCTGCGAGCGTTCGACTGCAGCGCGGAAACATCGAAAAAACTAAAAAGTACAGGCGGTCTGCATTAATCTTGAAATCTCCACCCGAGGGTCTCTCGTAGCCCGGGTGCAGCTTCAAGAAATTAAACCCCACATACCATACCATACCATACCATACCATACCATACCATACCATACCATACCATACCATACCATACCATACCATACCATACCATCACACAATGTATCATACTACACCATACCATTCTATGCCATTCCATGCCATACCATACCATATCATACCATACCATACCGCACCCTACCATTCTATTCCATACCATACTATTCTGTACCCAACACTCTCTATACTCATGGATCCGGAAAAAATGAAGTGGAAGCGCTTTTAAAAATAATTTTCCCTCGAAACGGGCATGAACTTATGCCCGTAGCTATAAAACACTTATGGAACGCAAAGCGCGGTGCTGTTTTCCATGGACCCATCTACCATAGAATATTCCTTGGCACTGAACGAAGTGTGGTGTTGAGTTCATGAACATCGTCAATACACGGCATATTGTGTCGGACGGTTGGAATTTATTGAGTCTTCGGGCGGGCCAGATGGCGCGTTGCCAGCTGTAATCGTATCAATCTCGAGAGCACTGTCTCGATGCTGAGAAGTAGAAACGTGGCGGTACGGACGGACTTTTGGAGCAAAGGACCGCAAAGAACAACTCTTTGGGTTTTTGGCTACTTCGAAGCAACCTCGATGTTTTTGTCGTGTTTAGTTTCCTTGTTCGTGATAGCTGTGATTGAAAGTAGAGTGCGATTTTCTGTCGAGTTGGCGAGGGAGCACACAAATTGAGAATAATATATGTTTGGACGCCTGAAAAGTTTATTCCAGTTTTACAATATATGCACTTCCTCTCAGCATGTCCTAGTGTGGTTGTGGTGAAAAAATTCGCTGTGTCTTAGCTTGGTTAAGCCCGGTAAATGCGAAAGCAATATCCGTACCTACGCCATGGTTCAGCTGGTAGTGTAGCTGGTGGTGGTGCTTGTGGTTAGACTTGTGGCGATGCATCTGTTATACAATCCAATCCAATCCAATGTAATCTAATGTAATCTAATCTAATCTATTCTAATACAATCCAATCCAATCCAGTACAATCCAGTCCAGTCAGGCCGCCGTTCATGTGCACCGCCGTCGCACACGCACGGCGCGAGATCGCGAAGCAATTTTAAGCCGCTGGTGGTTGGCACAGCTACTGCTTTCTAGCGACGTGAATCGAGCCTAATCTCTTCAGCGTAACGCCAAAATCGCGCTCCTAGCGGAGAGCGCAGGAGTTAGGCGCCGGTGGTGGCACCGCCGCGGCTTGCGACGGCGCGAGTCGGTCGCCCTTCTCTTCGGCGTGATTTCACACATGACGTCACACAGAGGTCAACTAAAGGTCAATGGCGGCACTGCCGCGCCACGGCAAAGGCTGAAAGTGCAAGTAGTAAAGCTTTCGCTTTAAAACTTTGATACTCAAAGGAAGTTTGAGGGTCAGAAAACCCCGCTGCATGGTCGGTGTCCTTAGTCCGGGACACCGCACGACGAGGCCCCGTCTCGCGCCCGCTTTACTAGAGCCCTTTGGAACTCCAGTGTGGAGCAGTTGAGGAGGGCAGTCTCTCATGCCTCTCGGGTGGGGCCGGGGGAAGGGGGAAGGTGAGGATTCTGAGTACATGCCCACACCTTCTGAAAGATATCGCAGATCTCTCCACAGTGCGGGCAGCGCCCATCCATGTTCGGAAGCTCTGTGAGAGATGTGCAATCTGCAAAGGTGACTTTGTTGCGCTGCTGAATATGGCCCTGATATCTCCTTGTATAATCACGTTACGTACAGGTGGAAATTACAAGGACAGCGCATCGGTAGGCTTCTACGATTGCAAAGTACGCGACGTTTTATGTGGTGAGACAGATTCCTCAAGACATGTTTCGTTGAAGGGCCGTAACGTTAAAAAGAGCATATGTGAACTGCTTCCTTGTCTACTGCAGTTAATAAGTTACAAGGACTACGACATTTACTATATATTCGGTTAAGTGTGTACATATTATTAGGCGAAATTTTTGTGTGTTTCAGTCAAAAGGACCAGTAAGTCTCTCGAACAGCGCGGAGGATTGAGAGACGGTGGTGATCCGGCTTTCGAAAAATTGGCATCCGCTGTCACGTGTCACGCACAGAGGTGTTTGCGGTGCTGCCAGCAACGGCTGTAGCGCGACGCTTTTATTGCTCTGCTTTGACCGCACTTTTTTGTCTTGGCACTGTTTTTGGCCTTGAAACCAAGAAATGAAAGCACATAGACTGGCTCCATGGGACGCCATTCCGTTCCCGTCTTGGTTCCGGCTAGACAAAATGCTGGACGGTCCTGAACTGAGATTTGAGTTCTAACTAACCAGCTTTGCGTGGCTGAATTTAATACGGAGCTTTTCACTTGGAGGCTCGCTCATTTGCATTCTTCTTTTATATTTGTATTCTTGAGTAGCTACTGCAGCCGCTTGTGTTCGCGCAGCGATCAGGAAAGAAATCCGTTTATGCTGTGGATCCAGGCAGTGTTTTTCCCACCCTTTTCTCGCCGTCTTCTATACCACCGAGATGCGCAGAGATTCATCAGGCCAACGTGTAAAGCGCTGGGAAGAATCTGTGGCGTCAATGACACCTACTTTGAGCAAGGACACGATATACTGCCAGGGGCTGCTTGCGCGAGCGCCAGTGGACTGTGAGCAACTTGGAATGACGTTTCCTGTGTCGCTCACATCTCTGTAACACACAGCCTAGCGACAGGAGCAGGCATTTTTGGGTTGGACCCGCGGTACTTTTTCACGGCAACTACCTCCGGATATAGCACGAGGCTGCGCTTTCTGTTGAAGCCACACATGGCGTGCGTCTGCTAACTGGACATGAGCGAATTAAAACGGGTGTCAAAGGAGAGGCTCAAATCCGGTCTAGATCGGCTGCAGCGAGCCTAGGTATAGTGGTCCCAAAAAGCCACAGTGTAAAGTGATTTAAGTAATAATTCTAATCCTGCGGACCATCGAAACTTCGCTAGACATTTAAATTTTTTGTCGTATGAGTGAACGCTTCGTTAAATTTCATAATTTTATTGTAGCATGCTTGCCGCGCTGCGTGTGACGATGGTGTCTGCATTGTTTTCGCGAATTTGCAAGCCTTGTTGCTGTCGCTGCAGCAGTGCTTACTAAACAGTTGCTTGTGCTCGGCTGAGCCTCTCTCTTGAAGGATTGCTGGTTCTTTTGTGCCGTCTTCTTTGCTAGCCGCTTTCCTGGTGAGCCGACTGTACACAGATTGCGGAGAGCCGCGCACATTTAAGCGGCAAAGGTTGGCGTGCGCTGAAAGGCAACAATCCTCAAGCCAGACAGGGACGCGGCGAGCCCGGAAAAATCCTTGATAATCGGAATCAAAAGAGCGCAGTCGTGACGTCAGAAATTAACTGCCCCCTCCCCCCCCTCGCCCCCTCCAATTACCCAGGCTCGCTAGGGAGCCGAGTGAGCCGCCATGTCTTGAACATCGGGAGCCTAGATCACATAAGGGAGGAATGTAATCAGCCAACCGCTCTTCTAATCGCTCAGAATATGTTCTCGAGTTTGCCGCAACCCAAGCGGCTGGCTGCTGCAGTTTTTATAAGCGCGGTGGAACAGTTGTGGCTGCGGTTGTGCACTGCACTGCCTGTTCTAGCGAAAGACTAGTATCTCTCTGTGCAATTCTTGAAAGGCCTGCTTGATAGAAATTTTGCATGCCGTAAAAATGGTGTTTTTTCATAGTACGAACCCGTATTATGCTACAAAGAAAACATTACGTTCCAGATTCGAGCAGTTAAGGTGCCAGCGGCACGGAAAAATCAGTTCTCAATACCGAACTGCAAAAACGGGCGCCATTACCGCCCTCCTAAAGTGACGCACGCTTGAGACTGGAGTCCGGACAGGTTCGGAGCGTCTGCTTGTTGCGGCTCGTGCAAAGCGCTGGTACCGGTAGCGCGTGCAGCACTTTGCGCAATAAATACTGGTTATATATGAAAACACACATCTTAAGTGGGATGAAATGCCCCGGAGAAAGTTTTAAACGGTCTTTTATTTGCAGTAGTAGACTATAGAACTTCGCTCAACCTCAATGAAGATGACCACGCCGCATAGCGGACGTTGTTTGCCTGGCAGCCCGGCAGCTTGTGCAATGTTCGTAGACCTCAAAGGAAAGAGGCATATTCAAATGGAGGCCAAGTAGAAAAAGTATTTATATTGTCACGTCGGCTTTTTTGAGCGGGCAAGCGCACACCAACAGCACATGTGCGCTCTGCTGTGCGTGCAATATAGTTATTGTCTTGATAAAAAAGAAATACTGCCTTCTCCTTTTCCTTCTCATTTTTTCTCCCCCGTGGAAAGGTATTCCTGCCTGTGCATAGGAATTTGGAACAGGTGCCGAAACTGGAAGTAAATCAACAAGAACAGCTGGATGTCTAAAAAGGGAGGTCTAGAGAATTAAGCGCTGTGTTAAGGGAAACAATATGCTAGAAGCAAAAGTTATGTTGCAAAATAAATATATATTTTTCTCTTCGAGGACAGTGGAATCAATGCAGTACCAATGGTGGGCTAGTTCATTTTTGCGTGCCTCTGTCGGGCAAGCCACAGCGCGTTGCAAAATACACGCCGGTTCAAATGAAACAACACTTATGTTCTGCATTTATTACGGTATTTACCTAGATCCACTTAATGCCCGTGTACTGCAGGGACGCAAAAGTTATTCCAATTTTTCCAAACCACACAGCAGGACAGAACGACGTGGTTACCGGACCCCAGTCGACCGTATACGCCTACCACGCAGATTGTCGGTATCTGTATCGACTGAGTAATAAGGAAGAACATATAATCAAAATTACGGGTTGTCTTCCTTTCAAAAAAAATTATGAGTCAAATAACGTGCGTTCAGGTTGCTGAGGTCTTGGAGACGCGCCTCGGATGGTAATGCTGAAGCTTCCTGTAATCGACCTCAAGTATGAACTGCGTGAGGCAGTAAGAAATTCGACGTTTTCAGTAACGCTCGTGTGGCCTTCCATGATTCTCAGCCCGGCCAGCAAATTTTCGAGGCAGCAGATACACTCAGTGCACGGCGGCATTGTTGCGCATTGGGCAGAGCTGTACCTGCAATCAACGCGTGCATGTTTATTCTTTTTCAGACGAAGCAGACCTCTCCTTAGACTTCTGCCTGGTGTGAACAGCCTGACGTCAAATGGGCGTTGCTCGATGAGCAACGTCGTTTACTTTAGCATATGAACCGGCTAAGCTAGCTTGTGACGAGCGGTCGCCCGTCCCCTTTGTTCTCCCAATTAGAGAGGCCTCGAAGCCTTCCTTCTCCTAATTATAGCCCTCTCGGTTCGTAGCATGCTTTGCCGATCGGACCAGAAACAGGTACGTGCTCTGATGCATGATGAAGACCGGGAGATGTCTATTGGCGGTGAAAGCAGCCAGAAACGAGCCAGAAGAAAGGCGTACAAAGGGCGCTCAATCACTTCAGAACGCCTGAAACTGGTGAGCCGGCGATGCCGGTGCCGCAAGGACGCGTCATTTCCGGTCAGGCTTGTTAGTTGTCGAACACACCGCTAGGGGACTGTGTCGTCTGCTACCGAGGTTTTTGAACGATTATAACTAAAATACAAGACACCTCACAGCCCTGATATTAAAAATGAATATTGTTCATAACATGCAAACTGTATCGAGCGAAAAATTAGCCGAAGTAAACTTTCCGTCAAGTAGGCCTTTAAGCATACTCCTATTTCAAGGGAAAGCTGGAAACTGGATCAGTCCTAAAGGACTTCAAGGAGTGGAATGTGTGAGTTGTGGCAGCAATGCGTGTAGAAGATAACAAATTACCTTAAAAATGAACTTCAATTGTACCAGTGCCACCCGCACTGCGAGAGAGTACTGCTCTACCACTGAGCCATCGTCACCCGTGGTCCAGTTCGCCGAGCGCAATGTGTGCGCAGTGAGTGTTTCTACGCAATTCCCCTGCTTTGTGGTTCACACAGCGCAGAGTAGCCGCTTCTGTACTGCGGACGCCCGCCTCTCTGTCTTGCAAGGACTGCAACGAAGCTACTGTCCGTGGCAGGTGCAATAGGCGTGAGTATTAATGCAAGTGACTTTCCTGCACCATGCGGAGCGATTCAAGCCGGTGATTGAATGGTTCGTTGCAGTTCGAAGTATATAATCGGAGCCTTCCAAGGAGATGCCCTCTGCTAAACTAACTTTGAACGCCAGGTTTCAAGCAAATGGTAAAAATTAACCAAAGAACAACAGTAACGAAAAGTACACCAAGTGAACAGGTTCCGGAGGAATTTGCCGCAACAATAAAGCCTGGTTGCCACCCGGCTACGTGGAAGCTGCCGTCGCGGATTCAACCAGGTGGTTCTAGTGACTGCTAAGATTCTTCGCTGTGTGCTATCATTATTATTATTTTTTACTCCTACATTACAAGAAGTGAAACTATCGGAAGAGTGGAAAGCAGCGACAGTAATCCCAGTAATAAAGTCCTGAAACCACCACTGTCAGGTCTCAATGTTTGGTAAGCAGCATAAGTAATACCTTTAACAGGTGTGTCGATCGCTACTTTCCACAGTTTCTTAAAATGAAGGAAACAGAGCCACTTTAGGCCGGTTGCCGGTGGCGTTGCTCTACCACTTATTAGACACTTATTAGAGGCGGTATAAAAAACTAGATTTGGCGAACTCCCGCAGTGCCCCAGCTGCCTCTATGTGTTCTATGACTAAGAACAAAAGTTTAAGACGCCTTGAGCTTCTTTCACAACTCCAAGATGTAGAACTTGGAGACATGTAACCGTGGCACATATCGAAAACCGTAGTGTTGGCAGGAACGTGCCCCCTTCTATTAAGAATTCCTAACAGCTCGGAAGTTGAGACTCCGCTGCTGAGCACTATTTCGGGCGCCTTTGCAAGAAAGAGTGCTCATTTGGCACCGAATACAATTTCCGAAGGCAGTGTACAGTGTGACGCTATTTCTTCCAAACATCAAGCCAGTAGGTCTATCGATTTTGTGCTCTCTTCTTCACTCTATAATTGGTGCAGTGCTTAAAGTCAGGGGGGCCGCGGGAAAACTCGGACCCAACACCAGTATTGACAAAAGATCTGGGACCCGTGCGCTAGACGGCAGAAAATGCATGAATGTTAAGCAGGCAGCCATTTTTATTATTCTTATCAGTAGTGATCGAAACGTTTCTTCTCTATCGTTTCGAAAATTTCACCACGATTTTTAGCAAGAGTCAATGACATATTTTATAAAACCAGAGACGGATCAAAATGAAAGGTTGGCAGCACTACATAAAGGCTGATGGAAAATGGATAGCCGTGACCTCGCACCGCGAGTTAGTCCAGTGCTGGTCACTCAGTTCTAAGGCTAACAAATAATAATGCAAAACACAGTGGAAAATGTCCACCAGGCAACTTTCATGACTAAAGAAAGCTTCATCATCATCACCAGCCTGTCAACGCCCATTGTAGGGCAAAGGCCTCTCCCACGTCTCTCCGATTAACCCTGTCTTTGTCAGTTGCGGCCTCATTATCCTTGCAAACTTCTTAATCTCATCCGCTCACTCAACTTTCAGCCGCTCCCCGCTACGCTTGCCTTCTCCTGGAATCCATTCCATTGTCCTTAAAGGTGGAGCGAAGAGGAATCTGGACTCGTATTTTTATCGCTGTAACTCGGTCTACACGTTTCGACCTTTCTTGAAAACATCGAATTTTTGCCCTGTGCGGCCGATTTCGTTAATTTAAATCGGATTAACGTTGGGCTCCCGCCTTCTTTTTGAATTCCCCGCAAACGGAAGGAGGAGTCGACGAACTTTTCAGCCAGTCCCGTGGCGGCTTGCCGCTCTGCCATCGGGATTCCGTGGGCCTAATTTGCAGATATGTAGTCTCTGACTTGACCTATTTATTCACGGAAACCTAAAAGAAACAATAAAAGCGAAAGCAAAGTCGCCACGCGACCGGCTGAAAGGCACTCCACACGTTGGTCGACTCCTCCCACTGTATGCCGGTAATTCAAAAAATAAGGCGGGAGCCGGACGTTATTTCGATTCAATTAGGGAAATCGGCCGCACAGGGCAATAAATCAAAGTTTCTAAAAATGCTGGGAACACGTAGATTGAGTTCCCGCGGCAAAAAGTCGACTTCAGATTCCTCTTCAGTGCACCTTTAATTACCAGCGGTTATCTTGCCTTCGCACTGACACCATCCGGGACGGTGAACGACGAACGGCTGACACCAAAGTGGGTACAAGGGAAGGAAATGGCTCAGTAACTGCCTACAAGGGCACCTCGACGACGCCTTAAGGGACGAGGCAAAGAGCCTGGGAAGGCATGCAGTTGAAAGTGCATATGTCGTCGATTCGAATTGGTGTCACCAGCTAGCCTCAAACCTGAGTAGCATATGTAAGCTATATGCAACGAGAAATCGCATCACACCACCGCGGACGCCGTGCGACAAGCGCTCGCTCGCTGTTTTTTAGGCATCCAGTCCGAACACCTACCGCAACATTGAGTTCGCCCAGTGGGGAAACATTTTAGTTCGGCCAGAAAACGACATGTATATGAATTTTTTAAATGGCGATGCTCGGCTTGCTGTGTGCGTACTACGGCCGCTTTATGACGTCACCCTATCTTTCTTGCCATCGCTGGGATTTTCTGTAGCATCTGCGAGTACACACACTAACATACTAACACACGCCGCCGGTTTTTCTTGTACTGGGTCAAGTAATGATTTCGCATTCTTAATGAAAGGGGAGGGACCCCGCACCTGACTGAGTAAATGCGGGCCATTGGTCCGGTCAATGATCGATTATGCCTTCGTGGTTTACAGCTCGGCCTGAACATCAACGCTGTAATGTCTGGACTTTATTAATACTTGCTTGAGGGGATGTTTGTAGCGCGACAAAAACAGACAAGGGACAGAAGACTAACGGGACAAGCACTAACTCAACTCGTTTATGCAAGATTCGATCGCACACATTTGTACATTTCCCTTCTCCTTCAAGAACATAATCACAAGAACACTCATGCGAATGACACGCAAAAAATTCACACGCTTGCATCAGATCAGGCTATCTAAAAAGTTATACTCGTTAGAGTAAATCTTCACCGAAGGGGTGCTGACGCAGTCCGGCCCTTTCTTTTTGATATGAAACGCCTCTATCAGTTGTCGCGTCAGCGCGTCTTTGCTTCGGCCAATGACCTCTGTCCTGTTTAAAATTGGTGAGCATTTGCATGATTTGCAGTGAACTACCATATTTGTTCCGCTCCCATTGTCAAGGCATTTTTCATGCTCGCGCAGGCGCTTGTTCAAGCATCGTCCGGACTGGCCAATATAGACTTTGCCACATGAAAGCGGAATCTGATAGACAATTCCCACCTTGCAGCCAACATATCGGTGTTCACGCCTCGTTTCGCGTTCTTATTTGGCTTTTTCCTCATTCACTTTTGGACGAAGGCTTTTTAGCTTGCAGGGCGCAGAAAAAAACACAGGAATTATTTATTTATTTGCCACTTTTTTCAAGTTGTGGGCCACGCGTTGCGAATACGGAATGACCTGTCGCCTTATGTTGTTTTCTCTCTCTCTTCTTACCTTCTTAATCTTTTGCAGCAATGTTTCTGCAACCATAACCAACAGAGACAAGGGAAAACCTGCTGATAGCAGCCTAGATACTTGCACATCAAAACTTTCCTGGACAGTATGAATACACGACTTTTTGATGGCTTCTTCAATGCACATGGTTGCAACGGCTCTTTTTACTGTCTTGGACTGGGCTGAGTCGAACGGCATTATTTCTTTGTGGGCACGAGGCTTATAGCCCCAGCAAGCATGGTCGTCACACACAGAAATTTGAAGATCTAAAAACTGCAACTTGTTGTCTTCGGCAACCTTATGAGTAAAGTTCAGCCCCCTTCCACAGTTTCTAAAAGTAGCGAAAATTTCCACCACAGTCTCGTGGCAGGTCACAGTTTCTAGTTTTTCTGAAAACACTAAAAAATCGTCAACGTACCTGAAAACTTTAATTACTTTTTTCTTGTTTAAGACCTCGTCTAAAACGCAGTCAATGGAAGCGAGAAATATTTTACACAACACAGGCGCCACACATGACCCAAAACATATGCCACTCTTTTGCACAAACGCCCTACCTTCGAAATTAACAACCGTTGCACCCAGATAAAATTCGAGAAGTGACATGAAGCTTTCAACAGTTTTGCCAGCTGCATTCTTAAAAGCTATCACGCCATTCTCTTTAATGCACTTAAGAACAGAGGTAAACAATTCTTCGTGGGGAATAGAATAATAAAGATCTTCAACGTCTAGGGAGAACATGCTACCAATTGAACGGTTCTCTTGTAGAAAACTTGCTATGAGATGTGAATTCCTGGTCTCAAAAGGATCTTTGACACTGAGTGGGTTCAAGTTTCTTAGGAGGTACCGGCTCAGCATTTGCTGCCAAGTGTATCGTTCACTCACGATACTCCTGAAAGGTATTCCCGGTTTATGGGTCTTAGCAGTGAAAAAAATTTTAAGGCTATTCTCATTGCAATCCGCTATGCTTTTTGCAAGCTTATTCAACTCCAAATTGGTACACAGGGAAACAGCTGCGGTCTTTACCTTAGCAGGCTTTAGTTTCGTGGCAGTGAAGTTCTTTTTGACAGCCCGCATGGCTATCTCGTTGTACATCCCCGCAGTGAGGACAACGAAGCCTCCTTCCTTGTCACTCTGCAGGATACGAAGGGAATTGTCTTTGAAATAAGCCACAACATCGCGCACCGAGTCCTTACGCCGCATTGTGTTCTTTGAAACAGTTCTAGAGAGGCTGTCCACACCTTCGATAAGGCATCGTTCTTGGTCTTCGGATTCTGCTCTGGAAGCTAAGCGCCTGTTCAACGACAGGAGCTGAGGGGCACTGGTTCTTGGTTCCTTACTGTACTTGGGTCCCTTTTCGATGAAACTTTTCACCTGGTCCATGAGGTGTACTCCGTCAAGTGTCTCAAGTCCTGCCTTCTCCACAGGATTCTTGGGGAACTTGGGTAGGTGGAGCAAAATGCACCGCCACCAGAATTCCTTCGACTGTCCGGCAAGCTTCCTAGATGAACGTAGCTTGGCCTCAGCAATTTTTTCCGGGAAACTGGAGTAACTGGCACCGCGTAGAAGGTCGTAGTACAGCCTCACCTGTCTCCACCACTCGGACCGCAGGATTCTGCACAGGCGCTTCACATGACGCACACAAGGCAGTACACTCCCAAACCAAGCAGCCAACTCTACCGGCACCAGCCCTTTCCTTATGCAATACGCCAGGCGTCTTGCCTTGCATACGTCCAAGCGATGTGGGTGATTAACACAGATTCTTGAGATGGAGAGAAAAACACGAAAGAAGAAGGGCCCACTGTACTAGAAATGAAGTTCAATAAAACTTTTTGCTGGGCGAGTTGGTTCATCTCGCTTGAGGGGATGTTTGTAGCGCGACAAAACCAGACAAGGGACAGAAGACGAACGGGACAAGCGCTAACTCTCAACTGGTTTATTCAAGATTCGATCGCACAAATTTGTACATTTCCCTTCTCCTTCAAGAACATAATCACAAGAACACTCATGCGAACGACACGCAAAATATTCACACGCTTGCATCAGATCAGGCTATCTAAAAAGTTATACTCGTTAGAGTACATCTTCACCGAAGGGGTGCTGACGCAGTCCAGCCCTTTCTTTTTGATATGGAACGCCTCTATCAGTTCTCGCGTCAGCGCGTCTTTGCTTCGGCCAATGACCTCTGTCCTGTTTAAAATTGGTGAGCATTTGCATGATTTGCAGTGAACTACCATATTTGTTCCGCTCCCATTGTCAAGGCATTTTTCATGCTCGCGCAGGCGCTTGCTCAAGCATCGTCCGGACTGGCCAATATAGACTTTGCCACATGAAATCGGAATCTGAGAGACAATTCACACCTTCCAGCCAAGATATCGGTGTTCATGCCTCGTTTTGCATTCTTTTTTGGCTTTTTCCTCATTCACCTTTCGACAAAGGCTTTTTAGCTTGCAGGGCGCAGAAAAACCCACAGGAATTTTGTATTTATTTGCCACTTTTTTCAAGTTGTCGGCCACGCGATGCGAATACGGAATGACCTGTGGCCTTATGTTGTTTTCTCTATCTCTTCTTACCTTCTTAATCTTTTGCAGCAATGTTTCTGCAACCATAACCAATAGAGACAAGGGAAAACCTGCTGATAGCAGGCTAGATACTTGCACATCAAAACTTTCCTGGACAGCATGAATACAAGACTTTTTGATGGCTTCTTCAATGCACATGGTTGCAACGGCTCTTTTTCACTGTCTTGGACTGGGCTGAGTCGAACGGCATTATTTCTTTGTGGGCACGAGGCTTATAGCCCCAGCAAGCATGGTCGTCACACACAGAAATTTGAAGATCTAAAAACTGCAACTTGTTGTCTTCGGACACCTCATGAGTAAAGTTCAGCCCCCTTCCACAGTTTCTAAAAGTAGCTAAAATTTCTACCACAGTCTCGTCGTAGGTCACAGTTTCTAGTTTTTCTAAAAACACTAAAAAATCGATAACGTACCTGAAAACTTTAATTACTTTTTTCTCGTCTAAGACTTCGTCTAAAACGCGGTCAATGGAAGCGAGAAATGCACATGGTTGCAACCATGTGCATTGAAGAAGCCATCAAAAAGTCGTGTATTCATGTTGTCCAGGAAAGTTCTGATGTGCAAGTATCTAGGCTGCTATCAGCAGGTTTTCTCTTGTCTCTGTTGGTTATGGTTGCAGAAACATTGCTGCAAAAGATTAAGAAGGTAAGAAGAGAGAGAGAAAACAACATAAGGCCACAGGTCATTCCGTATTCGCATCGCGTGGCCGACAACTTGAAAAAAGTGGCAAATAAATACAAAATTCCTGTGGGTTTTTCTGCGCCCTGCAAGCTAAAAAGCCTTTGTCCAAAGGGGAATGAGGAAAAAGCCAAAAAGGAATGCGAAACGAGGCATGAACACCGATATGTTGGCTGCAAGGTGGGAATTGTCTATCAGATTCCGCTTTCATATGGCAAAGTCTATATTGGCCATTCCGGACGATGCTTGAACAAGCGCCTGCGCGAGCATGAAAAATTCCTTGACAATGGGAGCGGAACAAATATGGTAGTTCACTGCAAATCATGTAAATGCTCACCAATTTTAAACAAGACAGAGGTCATTGGCCGAAGCAAAGACGCGCTAACGCGAGAACTGATAGAGGCGTTCCATATCAAAAAGAAAGGGCCGGACTGCGTCAGCACCCCTTCGGTGAAGATGTACTCTAACGAGTATAACTTTTTATATAGCCTGATCTGATGCAAGCGTGTGAATTTTTTGCGTGTCATTCCCATGAGTGTTCTTGTGATTATGTTCTTGAAGGAGAAGGGAAATGTACAAATGTGTGCAATCGAATCTTGAATAAACCAGTTGAGAGTTAGCGCTTGTCCCGTTCGTCTTCTGTCCCTTGTCTGGTTTTGTCGCGCTACAAACATCCCCTCAAGCAAAATGAACCAACTCGCCCAGCAAAAAGTTTTATTGAACTCTATTAATAATTCCTTGGATCAGCTGCTCAGAAGACACCTCCGGTTCTTAGTCTTAAAAGCGAGTAGTTTTATCCCTCTACTCAGGCGGTGAGACGACTTTTAGCAGTGTCTTATATACAGACGAACCTCTCAGTACCAGGAAACCATGTTAATCTGTCCTGGAAGATGATTGCCGGAGTACCTTGTTTCACATCGAGCAATCGCGCATCTTCAGCATAGCCAGCCGCACTGGGAACTTGCTCAGGAATGAAGAATCAAGCTTGTGCAAGTGAGGATAATTGCAAATGATGGCGTTTCTGCGTGGCCGCTCAAGAAGTCAATTGTAGCTTCCAGGTAAGTACACTAAAAAAACAAGGCCCTCATTGCCCGGTGCAGCATTGATAATTGTCAGAAGCAAATTTATGGCTCTTTTGCTTTCTTTTTACATGAAGTCTAAAGAAGTTACTTGTATAAATTTAATTTTTTAATTTGGTATTTTGTCCTGTTTACATGGCCGTGCTTCCCACTTGCAAAGATTAAA
Source organism: Amblyomma mixtum (assembly GCF_055824585.1). Lineage (NCBI taxonomy): Eukaryota > Metazoa > Arthropoda > Arachnida > Ixodida > Ixodidae > Amblyomma > Amblyomma mixtum. The sequence continues at coordinate 178,844,274 of NC_143012.1, read as the reverse complement.
GGCGGGTATGAGTGCCATACAAATTTATAGTAATAGATATTATAACTGCGGTGTCACAGTTAAATGCACTGCGAAATACAAAGCATGTCGAGCAATATTTCAGTGTCACTGGAAAACGAGACTTTCATGCATGTTAATGTTTATTTCTTTTCCTTGGTTTGAATTTCTATGGAGGCAAAATTCTAAGGGTCCGTGTACTGTGCAATGTCAGTGCACGTTAAAGAACCACAGGTCGTCAAAATTTCCGGAGCCCTTCAGTTTTTTTTTCTTTATTTTCGAGATTGACATGAAAACAATAAGACCACTTCAGCTACACTTGAGCTGATACGGGTGAAGTTAAAATTTCTTAAGTTTCACTAGATCATCTAGTAGTGTTACCCACTGGGGTGGGTCACGCTGCGCCTGGTAACATTATTGCAGATAAACAGCACTTTCAACAAAGTTCTCACGTGTACTACGAGTGTTTATATCAGCATGCCTTACTTGCATTCGCGTTTTCCACAAGCTGTGGAGGCCAAGAAGCATTAATAAGTCATAGGGTACCTCTCTGCGATCAACTGGTAGAAATCTGATACCATAAGGGTGCAGTGGTAGTTCTTTCTTGATGGTTCTCTGCAGGACATCCCAGAAAAGTATGGCGTCCCAGCAGTCTAGGAAAACATGTTCAATTGTCTCCGGCTGCTTACATAACAGATTCCTTTTTCATGGAGCCAGGTTTTAACGGGTAGTGTATTAGAGTGCAATGTGAAAAATAATGTTTTCACTGTCGGCCGGACCGGCATCATTTTCACCCGTTTTAAAATATCCTGCCCTGGGCCTCCACGGTAAGGCGCACGATACAAAGGTGGCGGCAGCATAATATCAACCAGATCCTTATACAACTTCTTTTTGGGAACGTTATACAGGTATTCTAGTGAAAAACGCACTTCCAACAACCTGAAGGAAAGGACAACCTCACGCAAATATCCGTTTACAGCACCACACATGTTTTCACACGATGACACTATGATTCCGGGGAGCAGCCTTTGCAACCGCATTTGCATAACAGTTCTCAAAAATATGTCATTTTGATCACGAAGGAAAATAAAGCGCGACACCACTTGACGCAAAAACAAATGAACCAGTCCAACGCCACCGCTTTTGACTGAAATAAACAAGTTTGTTCGCCTGGTTTTCTCCCAGGTCGGCGCCCAAAGAAAAACTGCGAACACTCGATGGATTTTTTGAATATTGCTGCGCGATGCACAGAGCACATTCATCACGTACCATATATTAGAAATCAAGAAAACATTGCACACAAAGGCACGTGAAAAGATTGACAGCTGCCTTCCTTGGCACGCGTCCGCTTTCTCTCTTGCCTTTAACGTCTCCTCGTTCCAGTGTGTGCTGGGATCGCGATAACGTTTTAGGGGCACCCCAAGGTACCGCGTCGGTAAGTCAGTCCATTGCAGTCGAGAAAAAAAATCTGGTGAAATATCCATTCCCCATGCCAATATCCTGAGCTTTTTCCCCAGTTTATCTGACATCCAGTTTGGTCGCAGAACTTTTCTACCACATTCGTAGCTTCACGAATGCTGTCTCTGTTTGTGCAAAATACCGCTATGTCGTCCGCGTATGCAAGGATTTTCACTTCGGCTGCCTGAAGGTTGAATCCAGAAATGCAGTCACTGTTAAGAATGGCCAAGCACAACGGCTCGAGATATACTGCAAAAAGCAGGGGAGAGAGCGGGCATCCTTGTATCACCGACGAGCGTACTATGAGGCTGTTGGTAAGTTCGCCGTTAACTATAATTCTCGTCGTACAATTTGCGTAAGCCATTTTTACCCCTTCTACTATTACGTTACCCAGCTTGGCATGCTCTAGAATGGAGAAAAGAATGCCATGAGAAACACGGTCGAAAGCTTTTGCTAAATCTAGCTGCATCATAGCTACTTGACTGCCAAGCGCGTCAACGCATTCTAATGCGCTTCGTGCAACATGTATATTTGTGGCAATGCTGCGACCTTTGATGCCACAGGTTTGATGCGGTCCAACTAACTTGGTGATTACACTTTGCAATCTGCTGGCTAAAATCTTCATGAACACCTTGTAATCCACATTTGTGAGGCTGATTGGTCTATAGGACCCCACCAACATACGTTTCTCTGTGTCATCAGTCTTGGGAATTAAAACAATGTGGGAGGTAGTAAAAGACAATGGAACTTGATTATTTTCATAAGCTTCTGTTAATACTTTGAGCATCAGTTGAGCGACGTAGTGTTTGAATGTTTTGAAGAATATAGCACTCAACCCATCTGGCCCAGGGGCTTTCCCAGATGGTAGGTCGTCTATTGCTTTTTCTTTCTCCTGCAAGGCGCTGCTTGATTTCATCGTCAAGTGTTGGCATCAATTGTAAGAAGTTTACATGAAAGCCTTCTACAGTCCGGCGCTTGTTACTGAAAAGTTCTGTGAAGTGGTCCAGAAAGGCGTTCTGAATATCTCCTGGATCGCTGGTAATTGCGTCTCCGTATCTTATCTTTCTGATTTCGTTCTGGCAAGCGTACCGTTTTTCGTCCGCGAGCGCTCGCTTTGTAGGCGTTTCGCCTGCCCACAATTTTTCGGACCTTGCACGTACAACAGCAGCTTTATATTTTTCTGTGGCATTGCGTTCCAGTTCGCATTTCACATCTCTGATTTCTTTTGTGAACATTCCAGTAGCTGTGCTTTCCATGTTCAGCAAGCATTCCAGTTCAGCGTGCAGGGTTCTTTCTTTTTCTTTCTCTTTATACCTAATCACACTGCTCCTTTCTATTGCTTTAATCTTCACCTGCTCTTTGAATCTTTCCCATTCCATTGAAAAAGAAACTGGTTGGGCAATAAGAATGTTCTCAAAATCAGCCTTAATTTTCATCACGAACTCTTCATCCTCCAAAAGTTTGGCATTCAGTTTCCACAAGTGCGAGTTAATGCGTGCTTTCCTGTTCTTTTTTCCAAAAGTGGCACTCACAAGACAATGATCACTGAAAGTAACTGGTTGTACATGATAACTAGCGCATAAGGGAACAAGATCAACTGACACATATACTCTGTCCAATCGCGCATGACTATCGCGCTGAAAGTGCGTGTATTCCGGACAGCTCCCAGTGGAAAACACACTGCCAATATCCTCTAGGCTGTAGTCACTAACAAATGCGGTCAGCATTTCAGCACTCTTATCTCTAAATTTTCTGCACTTAGCTCTGTCAACAGCCATGCACACGCAATTGAAGTCCCCAAGAACAACCAAAATTTTGTCGCACTTGAACCATGACTCCAAGGATTCAAAAAAATTCTGACGCTCTCTTTCCACATTCGGAGCATATACACAAACAACACGCCAACATAATTTCGAAAAGGTGAAATCAACAACCAAAAGACGGCCACTTTCACAAGAAAAACCGACTCCACGCCTATACCCAGTGTTGCGTATAAATAAGAGGCATCCACCAGATGCACCTAGAGAATGGCAAACGCACACATGAAAATTTGCCTCAAAAGGAACCACCATGCGGCCGGCATGTTCCTCTGACTCTAGCTTAGACTCTTGGACTGCTATCAGGTCTAGATCATTGTCTAAAAGGAGGCGGTGAAGCTGATACTTCCGCCTTCTTGCTCCAAGCCCTCTGACATTCAGCGTGGCTACACGAAGTGGTGTGTCCAGCTTAAATACCATGTGTTATAGAGAGAGGAGCCCTTCACTGCGGTGTCCCTCATAGCCTGAGTCGCTTTGGGACATTAAACTCCGATAAACCAATCAATATCTCTGGATGCAATTGCACACACAAGCAGCAGAGATGCTAGACTTAATACCAAGCTTTGCCAGGACTGTTTACTGGAATCTGTTAAGGTACTTGCAGCAGTGGTGGGCTGCACATACTGCTCTTAGGGTGAGTAGTACGTTTAGGCAGTGAGGTTGCATAATGTTGAGGAAGGTGCTGAGGCACTACCAATGCCTGGTGTACAGAGATCATATTCTTAATAGCAAAGACAAGGAAACCTGTTCCTCACATTGTGACACCCCAGGTGCCCATGTTATTCATACTAGCAGGTTGCCTGCAAGGTTCGGCTCTACTGGTTAAGCATATTAGCCGTTGCAGGTAAGAAAAGCTACATTAGGCATAAAACTATCTTGCCCCTCCACTAGAAGTTTATAGTGATACAAAAAGGAGGCCTTCCACTACCATTGGTTGGCAGGCCATCGCTTAAAAAAGAGAGAGGAAAATCCGCTAGGTGGGCTGTGATATTGTAACGTAACGGTACAAAGGAGTCACTCTTGCACCGAGGAACACCAGCAGCCAGTCACGTCAGCACGAGACGAAGCAGAGTCACTTCGTCTTTTTCCAATCGCCCGTGTCGTTCTTCCTCATCTTCTAAACAAGGCATGTGTCATTTCCCCCCTTGTTTGCAGCATCGCCTCGATGCGGCCGACTAGGAGCATACTGGTAAGCTATGAACTGACAGATAGTGTGCTAGATTGGTACAGGAGGGCCACAACACAAAACGGGGCACCACCAGTCTCGAGATCAGTCAACAGGGCGGCCGTGGTGGGGTTTCATTCGGACGACATGTACAACGGCAGTGAGCTTGGGTTGTCTGCGGCTTGAGGGGTCTTGGGTGGCGGATTCAACTTCGTAACATCACTAATGCGGCAGAGGACACGGTATGGTCCGAAGTACCGGCGCAGTAATTTTTCAGACATTCTGCGATGATGAAGGGGTGTCCAAATCCAGACATAGTCTCCAGGCTCGTAGGAAACGAAGCGCCGTCCCTGGTTGTAGCGGTCACCGTCTAGTTGGTGTTGAAGGTATATGCGCTGCCTTGCGAGCTGCCGCGCTTCTTCTGCATGCTGAGCAAAACTAGCGACGTCCAGATGAAGTTCACGTTCACTGTCGAGGTATATTGGCAACATCGTATCCAGGGGAGTGGTCACTCGGCGGCCGAAGTCAAGCTCGAAGAGTAAGCCGCCTCGTCTCTTGAAGTGCCGTATTGTATGCGAACGTGGCGTATTGGAGAATTTGATCCCAGGTCTTGTCCTCTATATCCACGTACATTGACAACATGTCGGCGAGAGTTCTGTTTAGCCGTTCCACCAGGCCGTTAGTCTGCGGGTGGTACGCCGTGGCCCGTCTATGGCTAGTATGTGTAAGATTCAGAACAGCCTTAGTCAAGCGGGCCGTAAAAGCTGCCACACGGTCGGTAATAATAATAGCCGGGGTGCCATGACGCAATACGATGTCGTGGACAAAAAATGCTGCGACTTCGGTGGCAGTTATATTAGTGAGCGACGCGGTCTCAGAATACCGGGTCAGATAATCCGTCGCGGCAACAATCCAACGCTTGCCATTAGTTGACTTTGGAAAAGGGCCAAGAAGATCCATTCTCACTTTTTGGAAAGAAGTTTTCGCTACAGCAATAGGTTGAAGAAATCCGGCTGGTTTCATTGTTGAAGATTTTGGGCGTTGACAGCCACAGCAGGTTTTAATGTAAAATCGTATTGAAGGTAATAATTTCGGCCAATAATGCTTGGCCCGAATTCTGGCAAGCGTGCGACTAACTGCCAAGTGGCCGGCGGACGGTTCGTCGTGACAAGCGCTCAAGATGTCAGACCGTAGGTCCGTAGGTACTACGAGTAGGAATGTCTCTTGTGATCGTTCAAAGTTGCGCTTGTAGAGAACCCCACTTCGTAAAGTGTATGACTGCAAGCCACGGCGAAAAACAGGCGGCACCCTACCACCGCGGCCTTCTAGATATTCGATGAGCGGCGCCAGCTCTGGGTCCTTGCGTTGAACGTCAGCCATATGGGATTGAGTAATGGTCCCAATGAAGGGAAAATCGTCGGCGTTTCCACTGCAGCGGAGTCCAAGGGCGCGCGTGACAAGCAATCTACGTCTTGGTTTTTATATCCTGACTTATAAACAACGGTAAAGTCTTGAAGACGAAGGCTCCATCGAGCCAAGCGTCCAGACGGGTCTTTAAGGCTTGCCAGCCAGCAGAGTGAATAATGGTCGCTGGTAATGCGGAAATGTCTTCCATACAGATATGGTCGAAACTTACTTATGGCCCAGATTACCGCAAGACACTCCTTCTCCGTCATTGAATAGTTCGCCTTCTATAGTGATAGTGTTCGGCTCGAGTAAGCGATAACCCGTTCTAATTCATCTTGCCACTGGATAAGTACAGCCCCAAGGCCAACGTTGCTGGCATCAGTGTGGACGTCGGTTGTTACGTTTTCATCGAAATGGGAGAGTGTGGGGGGATTGTGGAGGCGGCTTTGGAGCTCCGGGAAGGCTTGTTTTTGATCGCCTCCCTAGCGAAAGGGTATGTCTTCTCTGATTAGTGCTGTCAATGGTTCAGCTATCTTGGAGAAATCTTGGACGAAGCGTCGGTAGTAAGAACAAAGACCCAGAAATCGCCGAAGTGCCTTTTGAAACTGGGACGTGGAAAACTTGACACTGTGGTCGTCTTGTCAGGATCACGGAGAACGCCCTGTGCGCTGGCAACATGGCCGAGAAAGCGGAGTTCCTTGAAAGCGAAATGGCTTTTCTCCGGCTTGATCGTTAATTGTGCGCCTTTGAGTGCTTGAAGTACAATGCGCAACCGGTCCAGGTGTTGCTGGAAAATAGGCGAGAAAATGACGACATCATCTATGTACACTAAGCACAACTGCCACTTTAGATCTAATAAAACCATGTCCATCATACGTTGAAACGTGGCCGGCGCAGAGGAAAGACCAAACGGAAGCACCTTAAACTCGTATAGGCCGTCGGGCGTCACAAATGCAGTCTCCTTTCGGTCTCTCTGATCCACCTCGATTTGCCAGTATCCGCTTTTGAGGTCTAATGAGGAGAAGTACCTGGCGTCGCGTAGGCGGTCGAGGCCATCATCAATCCTGGGGAGCAAATAGACGTCCTTTTTGGTCACGTTGTTTAGTTTCCGGTAACCAACACAGAATCTCAGAGTGCCATCTTTCTTCTTGACAAAGACTACTGGCGACGCCCATGAGTCCGTGGAAGGCTGGATTACGTCGTCCGCAAGCATCTCATCCACTTGGGTTTGAATCGCTTCACGTTCCTTAGGAGAAACCCGGTACGGGCGTTGGCATACCGGCAACGTGGTCTCATCGGTGATGATGCGGTGCTTGGCGACAGGACTACGACCGACCTTGGAGCCAGTGATGAAGCAGTCTGCGAAATCAGTCAGAAGAGCCGAAAGAAGATTCCTTTGACCGGGCGTCAAGTCTGGGCTAATTTTAATGGTTTGAAGGAGATGGCAAGATGTAGCCTCTTCTTGAGGGTTGGCCCCGGCGGTGCAGAAACTAGGCGAGGCAGTAATGTCGTGAAGGAAGGCAACAGCCGTTTCCTTGGCGAGGTGCCGCATCTCCTTAGCAAAATGCGTCAGGAGGACAGTAGCACAACCGTTATGGAGTTGAACGAGTCCTCGAGCAACGGCTATCCTCTTCTCGAGAAGTAGCGGGAGGTGCCCATCCGCGATGCCCTCGTAGTCGTGAAAAAATGCATGCCGCACAAGAACCAGCACACTAGACCGTGCTGGCACCCTCATGTCATCGTCGACAATACGCAGAACGTTGAGTCCCGGATCCTCGTTTTCAATGCGCGCAACGGCCTGTTTCGTCGCGAACGTCACACGCGCTTCTTTCAGGAGAATGACAGCACCGTTCGTCTGTAGGAAGTCTAGGCCAAGGATCAAGACTTTCGAACACTCGCGAAGTACGACGAATTCTCCGACATACACAAAACCAAGGGTGCCGACACGCGTTGTGCCCTTGCCTGCAGGGGTAATCAAGCGATTCCCCGCCGTGCGAATTTTCGGGCCGGAACAGTGCGTCAAAACCTTCTTCAATTCGCGGGCGAGGCCATGGCTCATTACCTAGTAATCAGAACCGGTGTCGAGTAACGCGGTGACATCGGCTCCATCAATCTTTACGCACAAATCGGAGGTAGTGTGTCGGATGCTGTCGCTACCTGTCGCAAGCTGAATGTCGTCGTATCGGTCGGAGGTAGCCCGTTGCATGCTGTTGCTACCTGACCTCAGCGAAATCTCGTCGTATCGGCTTGACGAGGACGGAGGATTTTCACATTTCCCGACGTCAGCGACCCTGCCTCTGAAGTTCGCTGTTATTAGTTTTCCAGGCAAGCGTTGGGAGAGCGGCGGCGTCGGGGATAGATCGGACTTCATTAACACTTCTTTTTGGGCAAGTTGGTTCATATTTGAAAACTTTAAAAGGGCGCAAACACACACGACCACAAAGTACAAGAGACGAGACACAAGCGCCGACTGTCAACTGATTTTTATTGGAGCAAGGGAACATCTTATATACACAGCAGCATACACAAGATAAGAAGTTGCAGAACGCACGTGCGAGCAAGAGACACTGCGGAAAAAAGATACGAAAAACCAAGCAAGGCGCTCAAGGGGTGAACAGATTAGTCGCATCTAAAAAACAGACCTCAGCGTTTAAGAGAGATATCGAAGGCTTGCTAATGCAACTGTTGCCATATTTCATGATATGAAAGGCTTCCAAGCTGAGACGTGCCGTCTTATCAATGCTTTTGCCGAGAATCTTCGTCTCATGAAATCGGGCCACGCAACCACCGCAATTACTAATATGCGCAACTAAATGTGCGTACTTGTCTTTAAAATTCTTACCATTTCTTGAATGGTCCCCTAATCGATCATTGATGCAACGGCCGGTTTGGCCGACATACACCTTCCCGCACGTCAAGGGAATAGCGTAGACCACTCCCGTGGAACATGTCGCAAACCGATGCTTGTGATTAATTTGGCACCCACTCTTTTTCGGGCCACAGATGCGGGGGCATAGCCCCTCCCAGCTTACTGGGTGCCGAAAACACAACCGGCACACCGTGCCTGTTGGCCACTTTTTTTAGGTTGTGAGTGGTCTTGTGTAGGTACGGCACAACCAAATGTTTTTCGGCCTTTTCTCGATTACAAATTAATCACAAGCATCGGTTTGCGACATGTTCCACGGGAGTGGTCTACGCTATTCCCTTGACGTGCGGGAAGGTGTATGTCGGCCAAACCGGCCGTTGCATCAATGATCGATTAGGGGACCATTCAAGAAATGTTAAGAATTTTAAAGACAAGTACGCACATTTAGTTGCGCATATTAGTAATTGCAGTGGTTGCGTGGCCCGATTTCATGAGACGAAGATTCTCGGCAAAAGCATTGATAAGACGGCACGTCTCAGCTTGGAAGCCTTTCATATCATGAAATATGGCAACAGTTGCATTAGCAAGTCTTCGATATCTCTCTTAAACGCTGAGGTCTGTTTTTTAGATGCGACTAATCTGTTCACCCCTTGAACGCCTTGCTTGGTTTTTCGTATCTTTTTTCCGCAGTGTCTCTTGCTCGCACGTGCGTTCTGCAACTTCTTATCTTGTGTATGCTGCTGTGTATATAAGATGTTCCCTTGCTCCAATAAAAATCAGTTGACAGTCGGCGCTTGTGTCTCGTCTCTTGTACTTTGTGGTCGTGTGTGTTTGCGCCCTTTTAAAGTTTTCAGATCGGACTTGAGGAACGGCAGCTTGTCGGGGACGTAGACCGACGCTCTAAGTAGCCGGACGTCATAGGATACTGTTGCGCAGCAAGGTGGCTTGCGATTTAAGTAGGCCGTTCGCCATTACGAGGGCAGGGGTCGTCCGGTGCGAAACCCCGCAGGCCGACGCGGCGGTACGGGCACGCCCGGTAGAGGTGACCTGCTTCACCGCAATGGTTGCAGAGGGGCCTACAGTCACGGGCCCGCCATACTTGACTCTTACGGGGTCGCTGATAGGTTGGCGGAGGGGGTTAGCTAGGAGGACCCTGCGGCTCCATTGCTGGAGCTGCGGTCTTGATATTGTGGTCCTGTGTGGGAGCCCTACGTAGGACGGACGCGTAGGTGGATGTCGCGTCGAACTGTTGGGGAACGTCAGGCACTTGCTCAACCGTCATACGCACCTCGTCCCGGACGCCTTCAGTCAGTGATGGAAAAGATGGCGTGTTGCAAGGCATTCAGAAAGCTTGCAGTTCTTCTCGAACGACAGAACGGACGAGGTTGCGTAGTGCATCCGTATTGCTACCGCCCTGCATAGGGAGTGCGTCGGACCTAACGAAGTTCTCGTCACGATTGTATTGACGAGCTCGGTGTTGGAGCGTCGTCTCCATGGTAGTAGCCTCACTGAGAAAGTTCGCAACAGTGTGCGGTGGGCTGCGCACTCGTCCTGCGAAAAATTATTGCTTCACGCCCCGCATCAGTTGGCGCAGATTCTTGTCTTCTGGTATTTTTGGGTCTGCGCGCTTGAAAAGACGTGTCATGTCCACAAAAAACATGTGCTCGCTCTCGTTTTGGCGCTGCTTGCGCGAATGCAGCGCAGCTTCTGCTCGCTCCCGGTGGTCGGCACTCGGAAAAGTTGCCTTGCTTCTGTCACAAACCCCCGCCTTTACGGTCAACAGAGGCGCGGGATCTCCTTTACGGTTACCCGTCGTCCCTCTATGAAGTTTGAGCACACAGTTAAAAGTTAGTCCGGTCAACCCATGAAGCACATGTGTCTGTGTGGGATCGAGGAATACGTTCACAAGAAAGTCACCATTCTTTCAAACAATTGGATATTTATAGCTGGTAGTCCAAATTACTGCATAATAATCGAAGGAACAAAAAAAAAACTGACAATGAACAAACACCGCGATTAAATCAGAAGTTAATGACAGCGAAGTAAATATTACAGGTCAAGTAAGTAGGGGCTAGAGTTGCACAGAACAAAACGTAAAATACTAAGCCAGATCAAGGTTTCAACAAAACGCGAAAACAATGTTCGATTAATCGACGGTATTTTGCAAAAAAAGTAGTTCTCACAACTTTCTTGTTCGATGGAGCGTCGTAGTTGCAGAGTTCAGTAGCCGCGGTCGTGCCAGATGACGAAGAACGAGGAGTTGACCGCGGGCTCGGCGAAGAAAAAAAAAACACTTCCCCGAGCGAACGGCCGCATGAGTGAGCCCAGAGGCTGCACCTTCCCAGAGCGCACTGGCGAGGGTGGGCTGCAGTCTGCCTTTTTATCTCTTGGCCGGGTTGCCCGGCGCCCCATCGTCAAGGACGCGCGCTGGCCGGTCGCTGCCCCGGAGAGTCATGTCGGGGCATGCTCGGAGGGGCGGTGAGATCCCGTAATTTCCGCGGCTCAGAGGAGCGGGGAGATCCCTTAAATTCCGCTCTACAAGAGAGGCAGCTTGTTTCACTGCCCCCCACTGAAGAATATTGTCTGGGAATATTCTAGACGTCCGCAAGCGCCGAATCTTGGTGACGATGTCACTGTGCCCCACAGAGGGGTGCAAGGAGTTGGGTCGATCCGATGCGCAGAGGATCGTTCGCCACTCATCAGGGTTCATGACGCGCACGCACCACATATGCACCAATCAGAACCCGCAAAGCACCACAACACTCTAGTTCGGCATCCATGTCCTGAGCACATGCCACAAGTCACTGATCATCGGTACAAGCAAACAAGCTCAAATATACAGGCGCACCATGTATGATTTCGTTGCACCAATCAAAACACAATGCAGCTAGGCAGTAGTACCAACTGAACAACTGTTCCAGCCGGCTCATGTAATCTGCGCCCACGTTCTCGCTGCCCTTAATATACTCGACGCGGAAGTTAGTATTCCTGAAGCTTAATACTCCAGCGGAGAACGCGGCTGTTTGCGGACTTTCTTCGTTTTATTTACTCTAAAGGCTGGTGGTCCGTGTTTCCTTTCCTGGTATTTCTTCACCATGTTGATATGAAATATTTTTGGGACATTGCCCAAATCCACTTCATAGTCGGCATCACCCCGGCGGCTAAGGACCGAAAAGGGCCCCTTCCATTGCATGAGCAGCATATTGTGCTCTGTGGGAAGGAGAATAAGAACCTGGTCTCCCGATTTAAGGGAGCATTTGCGGCTCTTGAGGTTGTAGTAGCGGCTGTAACGCTCTCCTGCGCGCTCCAGCACTTCGTGGGCGAGTTTACAGGTATTCTCCAGTCTGTCTCGTAGAGCAAGGACGTACTCGTACGTAGTTCGCAGTTCGCTAGGGATGTAATAAGGGAGTAATTACTCATTGGCATCCACCCAAGCGCAGCCATACGGCTACAAAGGAAAGCTATACAGCTTTCTCAGAAACTTCGTAGTTAAAGAAAAATTCGTCCTGGTCCGGGGTTCGAACCCGGAACCACCGCCACACCGGAGCAGTCGCTCTACCAATTGAGCTAACCAGGACGGCAAGCTTATGGTAGGGCGAGAGCGAATTGATCAGTAACTCGAAGTGGGAAGAGTGTTGGTCAAATGTTTTAGGGGAATCCCCCAAGGTGGAGTAGATTTGTAATAAGGGAGTAATTACTCATTGGCATCCACCCAAGCGCAGCCATACGGCTACAAAGGAAAGCTATACAGCTTTCTCAGAAACTTCGTAGTTAAAGAAAAATTCGTCCTGGTCCGGGGTTCGAACCCGGAACCACCGCCACACCGGAGCAGTCGCTCTACCAATTGAGCTAACCGGGACGGCAAGCTTATGGTAGGGCGAGAGCGAATTGATCAGTAACTCGAAGTGGGAAGAGTGTTGGTCAAATGTTTTAGGGGAATCCCCCAAGGTGGAGTAGATTTGTAATAAGGGAGTAATTACTCATTGGCATCCACCCAAGCGCTGCCATACGGCTACAAAGGAAAGCTATACAGCTTTCTCAGAAACTTCGTAGTTAAAGAAAAATTCATCCTGGTCCGGGGTTCGAACCCGGAACCACCGCCACACCGGAGCAGTCGCTCTACCAATTGAGCTAACCGGGACGGCAAGCGTATGGTAGGGCGAGAGCGAATTGATCAGTAACTCGAAATGGGAAGTGGGAAGTGGGATCAGGAACTCGAAGGGATGGTTGCATTAGTCCAAAGCTCTCTAAGTACAGCAAGAGGCCCAAGCACATTTCGCCCATATAAGAGTTCTAATGTGGAAAAACCGAGGCTTTCTTGGGGTACTTCCCTGTATGAGAACAGGAGTGGAGCCAGGTAGCGATCCCAATCGGTCGGTCTCTCCTGACACATGCGCTTTAGCATCTGTTTAAGCGTGCCGTTAGCTTCCTAGTTCACATCATTGATAAGGAGAAATCCTACAGGTTAACCCTGGCTACACCCTCATGGAGCGACAGCTGTACGATGATATATATTTGCGGATTATACTCCTCGAGACCTTTCCAATGGCATATGACTCGACATTGCAGCGTAAAGTTCAATTTCTAGTCACCCCGAATGGGCGTCTGCTTCATGCAGATGTTGGTGAGTTGAGACACCACGGTCCCGAGCACCCGCATTTAGCCATGCGTGGCATTGCTGTGTCCGGGGAAAAGGCGATCCTGGTGTTTGGGCCAATGCCGAGCGTTTCGACCTTTAAGGCCCTTCGGCGGTGTCAACACACCACTTTGGCCCCAGCTTCCTGCCGACGGCACCTCAGGCTTGACGCGACCGGGGGAAATTCGTAGTCGCCTTCTCCTGTCTTCCCCTCCATCTTTCACCTTCATATCTCTTTCTTACAACTGTCCTGTCTCCTCCTCTCTTCTTGGTTTTTTCTTTTTTCCTGGCGGCCACGGTTAACCTTGTGTGGCGAACTACCTTGGGTTTCGTCATATTTGGTTATAGCATTGGTGTACAGCCTGTGTGGGCAGGTCTTGTTTTTCAAGTTCCTGTCCCGTCCCCTTGTTGGGCTCCATGGTGGCTGGCTGGCACCATGGCCGAAAGATATAAATTTTATGACTTCCTCCCTACTTTCCAACGAATGCCTTTTGAGAAGAGGGCGTACCGATGTCACATTCAGTTTTTATAACACAAAGAAGACAACTTTTCTAAAGTACCTCATCATCCACAGTAAAGAAACAGAAAAGCCAGCCAGACAAATATCCCGTTCCTTGTTTCAAGAGTTTTTACAGATTCCTTTGGCCCTCGGTGCAAAATCGCAAAACTTTCTAGTGTCGACCTCCTGCTGGAACTGCTCGACATAACTCAAATATGAAAGCTTGCAGACATCGAAACTGTTGGCGATATTCCTGTCTCTGTCACGCCGCACATATCATTGAACACAGTACGTGGTGTCATCTCAGACAGTGACTTTCTACACCTAACAGAGGAAGAGATGCTTGAAGGACTGTCTCTCAAAATGTAACTAATGTCCATACAATTACAATCTACAAAGACAACAAAGAGATTCCGACAAAACACCTGGTCCTGACGTTAGCTCCTGCTGTGACACAAGTCAGAGCTCACCTTCCCCGCTGCGGAGGCAGAGCTCTCTTCATCGCGAAAAAGAAAAAAATCCTGAACAACAGGCCCTCAGGAAGAAGGGACCTAAGGTCCCAATACATTTCCCCCCAAAATCATCATGGCGTTCTTTAACCACTGGAAATTCCGTGGAATTCTAAATAGAAAGTATTAGTATAGGGTCACCCTATCGGTTTGTGGCATAGGGGAATAACCGGGCGCTACTACGCATGCGCAGAGCGATAATAGGGAGTTTTAGAATAGGGGGCCCCAAGCTTTGGGGGCCCCAAGAAGTTTGGGGCGTCGAAGTGCGCATGCGCAGAACGCAAGCCCCACCCTGCGTCTTGGGTTAACGTTAGAGGCGAACGCTATTTCGCCAAAATAGCGTGCGCCCGAACGCTGCTCTACGTTCAGGCAACATGGCGGCGCCCGTCGAAGCGGGGCCTCTCACTACACCACCGATTCGTTGTTTCCGCTGCGCGGTGCCCGACGTTCACGGCAAACAAAATGCGCACGAAGCTTTCGCTTTGTCTGAACTTGCTTCAACCACAAAATTTTAGCGATAAAACACCCCAGATTTTCGGATTGCTTCTGTGTTTTCATTGCTGCTAGGCTTAGCGAGTATGCGTCGTTTGACGTCAGAGAGCGCGCGAAGTTCAAACAGGCGTGCGCCCCAACGCCGCTCTCCATACAGGCAACATGGTGGCGCCCGTCGAAGCGGGGCCTCCCGCTTCATCACCGATTCGTTGTCGCCGCTGCTCTGTGTATTAAGTTCACGGCAAACGAAAGGCGCAGGAAGCTATCGCTTTGTCTGATGATGCCCTCAGCACAAAAGTTTAGCGATGAAATGCGCCATATTTTCAGATTGCTTCTGTGTTTACAAAGCTCCTAGGCTTAGCGAGTACGCATCGTTTGGTTGCCGTAGAGATGACTTGGTGGGACGTTCGAATAGAGTTTCCCGCCTCAGTAAAAGCACACACTTATAATTTTTACTCTAAATCGTATGTCTGCAATAATAACAGTTTTTGACGATGAAATGAACGCATATTTTAAAATCTTTTTCAAGAGTATCTTTTTGGTTTGCCGTAATGGCGCTGCAGTCGATAAACGCTGGCCTGGCTCCGCTGCGTAGGGGAGACCCCTATTCTAAAACTCACCGGCGCACTCGTACGTAGCGCTGGGGCCCGCTATTTCCTTGGGGCCCCCAAGCGTTGGGGCCACCTATTCTAAAACTCCCTAATGGCCCTTGGGTGTTTGGGTGAGCGAACGACGCTAACGCTAAATCGGCGAAATAGCGTGTGCCCCAACGCCGCTTTACGTTCGGTCAACTTGGCGGCACCCGTCGAAGCGGGGCCTCTCGCTTCATCACCGATTCGCCGTTGCCGCTACTCTGTGGCTCACGCTCACGGCAAACTAATTGCGCACGAAGTATTAGCTTTGGCTGAAGGTGCCTGAACCACAAAATTTTAGCGATAAAACACGCCAAATTTTCTGATTGCTTCCGTGTTTACAGAGATCCTAGGCTTAGCGATTACACATCGATCGACGTTATAAATCGCGGTAGGTTCGAAACACTGATCTCCGCAAATAGGTTCGCAACCTTGGTACCAAAAAGGGGTCACAAAGAATTGGCATCCCCGGATCGCACTTTTCTTATTGATGCAGTATATTTTACTCGCGTGGACGTAAACAAAACTGAAAATAATTAGATTTGTGAGAGTTACGTCCGCTCGAGATGGCGCTGCACGTGGCAAACAATAGAAAAAAATGTGAAAGGCATTTCTTATACAGCTACCGCCAAAGCGAGCGCAGAAGTTACGCACAAAACAAAGCAAGGCACGCTCACGGAGCGAATCAGCTGTTAGCGTTGGCAACATTCTGTGTGGATAGTCATGGCTCGGATTGTACATGTCCGCGTTATGAAAAAAATATTTGCATCATTTTTCACATTTGCTAAGTAGTAATTGGTAGCTACAACAGTTTACATGTTGTTTTATTTACACAATAAAAATATACAGCATATACAGGGTTTGTTCTGAAAGTAGTGGGACTGATATTGTTTCTAAATTTTATTCATGATAATAGTACAAATGATAAGCATTTTTCAAAGGAGCCCCCTTCCGCATCTACACACTGCTGCCAATGAGTTTTCCAGTTTTCGTACGCCTCCAGGAACGCCTGGACCGGAATGCTGTTTAGCTCCCACGTCACGGCCTTTTGAACCGCCTCTAGCGATCCGTGATGCTTCTCCTTGAGTGTCGAATTTATTCTCGGGAATAGAAAAAAGTTTGGCGGGTTCAAGTCGGGGCCCTAGGGGGGGGGGGGGGGGGGCGAGGCAGCGTTGCCACCTTGTGCTAGGCTAGATACTCGATTACGATGAACCCTGTGTGGCTCGGCGCGTTGTCGTGGTGCAGCCGCCATTTGTTGGCGATGGCTGGGCGGACACGAACAATGCGTTTTCGCAGTCTTCTGAGGACTTCCACGTAAAAAAAAAATGCATTAACTGCTTGTCCGGGTGGTACGAACTCTTTGTGGGTGACTCCATGTCGAATTAAAAAAGCAACTGAGCATGGACGTTTCCTTGGATTTGCTCTTTCGCGCTTTCTTGGGGCGTGGGGAAGAAGGGGTGAGCCATTCTGAGCTTTGCCGCTTGCTCTCCGTGTCGTATTCAAACACCCACGTCGCTTCACAGGTCACTACATTGTCCAAAAAATCGGGGTCCTCATTCACGTGATGAAGAAGATCCTGGAAGATCACTTTCCGGCTGGCTTTTTGCTCCTCTGAAAACACTCGCGGCACCAACTTCGCGCACACTTTCCTCATGGCTGTTTTCGGTCATGATCTCTAGAACTTGGGTTTGAGGAATGCTAAAATCCTCAGCAATCATTTTGATACTCATCCTGCGATCAATGTTAAGTAAATTTTTCACCGCGACACATTTTCGGTGGTCTTGCTGGTCGATGAGCGTCCGGAGCGGTCGTCGTCTTCCACTCTTTCCTTACCTTCTTGGAACAGCTTGTGCCACTCAAAAACACCTGATCTACCCATGGCAGCATCACCGTAGGCCTACTTAATCATGTGTGAGTCTCTTTTACCGTTTTACCAAGCTTTACATAAAATTTTTTCGCATATCGTTGATCCAATAAGCACTCCATGATCCTGCGTGACGAGGCGTTTCGACAGGGGTCCACAATACAAGCGGCCTGCTCTCTTCAACGACCGAGAGCAGACGGCCGATTTTCCCCAGCGTTCCCAATATCCGCCTTCACCGATCCTGCGCGCGCAGACAGCATTTCGTCCGCCCGTTCGCCCAGGAAAAAATCAGTCCTACTACTTTCAGAACAGACCCTGTATATTAACTTATTTATTCTGAAAGCTTCTCTTTCCCGCCGTCATGGCGCCGCCTACAAGCAACGCAAAACGACCATCCGCGACGAATTTCTATAGGCAGAAAACGTGAACGCTTTCCCCTACCGCTAAGCGGATGCGTATAGGGTTATGCTATTCGCACCGACCCTATTCTAAAGCTCTCAGAAAATTTTTCAAAAGTATAAACTCTTTGGCCGTGGCCGTGAGCTGGCAAACAGGCTCTCTGGAGGCGTTGCTGTTGTAGTACAGAGCGGTGTTGCAACCCATGAAATAGAGCTCCAGACTAATTGTGAAGCCGTTGCAGTCCCCGTCCTTAGCTTTAAAACAATTACCGTATGCTCTGTATATCTTCCACTACATCTAACTATAGCACTACATGATCTACAGGAACTTTTTAGGCAGATACCAGAGCTCTATGTCGTGGTCGGGGATTTTAATGCTCACTCCTTGTTTTTGGGGAGTGAACAGGCAGACACTACAGGTCGGGTTTTAGAAGATTTTATTCTGTGCAACAACGTTTGCCTGCTAAATACAGGCAAACCCACATAATGCTCTCCATCTTAAGGAAATATGAGCGGCATAGATTCGTCTTTTACCTCTCCATGAGTTTTTAACGATTTTAAGTGGGATGTACTTAACAACCCATACGGAAGTGATCACCTCCAAGTGGTAATCAACTTTTTATCGCCATCATCAATCATTCCAACTAAATCACGCCGTTAGAAGCTGCACTTAGCGGACTGGCCACTATTTCAAGAAGAGGCCTCTCTGGGCAATATATTTTCAGATGATGTAAGCATTAACGAACTGAATGAAATTTTTACACGTGTCATGGCGGCGGCACGTCTAGCTATTCCGCAGTCGTCATGAGTAGTGCGCCAAAACCACAAGGCTTGGTATAACCAATATTGCAGAGAAGCTAAAAAGAAACAGAATAAAGCATGGGGAATTTTCGCAGGTATCCAACGGCCGAGAACATAAGCTTGAAAAGGCGCGAGCAAAAGCGCCACATATTCGTAGCAATGATTAAAAACATGGAAAAACTAAATAGTTCATTTACATCAAAGCAAATGTGGGAACAAGTCAGCAAACTTAATGGCAGCTTTTCTCCTCTCACAATTCGTCTCCTAAGAGCTCCGGACGCTCAAACAAACACTAGCGAACAGGCCGACAAACTAGAGGAACACTTCGCCACAGTTTCTAGTTCCTCACACTACACGCAATGATCTTTAAAGTCCCAGAACACAACTGAAAAACAACGACTGCCGACAAGTGGGAGTGCAAATGAAAACTACAATAAATTAATTACACTACAGGAAATTTGTAGAGTACTGTCGGCCGGCAAAACGTCGGCACCAGGGCCAGATGAAATCCATTATCAAATGCTTGCTCATCTTTCTAAGGATCGTGTAGAAGCTCTTCTGAAATTCTTTAATAAAATATGGCAGTCTGGAAAAATGCCAGAGGCGTGGGAAAAGGCCGTGGTTGTGGCCTTGCTCAAATCTGGAACACCGCCAACGTCGGCTGGTAGTTACAGGCCAATAGCACTTACGAGTTCTCTTGCTGAAAGTTTGAAAGTGTGCTAAATATCATTCTTGAATCGCGCAAACTTCTTCATATCCACCAATGTGGATTTAAAAAAAAAGCATGTTGTACAGATGACCATCTCGTCCGTCTTGAACACACAGTCTCTGAAGCATTCATACACAAACAGCACTGTCTAGGAGTATTTTTTTACTTGGAAAAGGCTTATGATACCACCTGGAAGTTTGGGATTTTTCGTGACCTCGTGAGTCTAGGTATCCGCGGAAGGATGCTGAACTGCTTAAAAGACTTCCTTTCTGACCGTTCATTTCGTGTGCGTCTAGTTTGCACGCTTTAGAAAAAATTCCCCCAAGAATATGGCGTACCGCAGGGGTGTATTCTAAGTACCACACTCCTTATTGTAAAAATGAACTCAATATTGCAAATAATTCCCAAGTCCATCATGTATTCCGTATATATTGACAACCTTCAAATTTCTTGCACACCTTCCAGCTTATCAACATGCGGAATACAGATACAGCTTACACTGCACAAACTAGCGAAAATGGATTTGTTCTCTCAACAAAAAACAGCTGCCTTCGTTTCCTTACTGAAAAGAGGGGTGCAGATTGATGCCACCCTGCACTTTAAATGTAATTGTTGTACAAGTAAAAGAAGAGCATAAATTCCTAGGCACAACTTTTGACGGAAAGCTCACATTCTTACCCCAGATAAACACCCTCAAAAAGAAAGCTTCGTGATCTCTAAATATGCTGAAGTTGCTCTAACAGAAACACTGGGGGTCCGATAGGTTGTGCCTTTTACAGATCTAACGCTCCGTAGGATGGTCCACTTTGGACTATGGATGCATTGTGTATGGGTCTGCGTGACCATCATACCTAAATAAACGGGATCCTGTACAAAACCTGGGTCTTCGTCTATCACCTGGTGAATACTGAATATCCCCCATAAACAGTCTGTATGTAGAAAAAAAATGAACCATCTCTTGCAAATAGAAGAGCAATGCTTACCTGTGCACATTTACTGAAAATAAGCTCTTTACCCAAACACCTTTATTCCGCATAGTTGCTCACGGCCAACGTCCATGGCAGGCGCTGGACGCCGAAGCTCCGTGAACAGGATGGCGATGAAGGGACCCCCCGTACCTCACACCAAATGTTACATGGCGGCCAGCCGAAGAATAAGGCGTGATGAACGATGGATAAAAGATGATTTAATGGCCGCTGGCCCAGCGCGAGCGCTCCGTTAAGCGCCACTGCCAGCTTCGTCTTCTTCGTAAAAATATTATACACCGATTCTCTGAGCCTACCCAGAGCGCTGCAGTCAAGAAGTTCAGCTGAACGCTCAGTAGGCAGCATTATACAGAACATAGAAAAAGTCACAAGGACATGTGATAAGGTTCTGCTGGGTCCCGAGCTATGTCGACATAGAGGGTAACCGAGAGTAGAGTCAGCAGCAGTGCGAGCTCAAAACGGCGAAATCAAAATGTGAACATACATTTTTAAGAATGCATGAAGTTCATACCTAACAAATTAAAGAACAAATGGCAGAAAGAGTGGCGTAATGAAGTGAACAACAAACTACACTTCATAAAGCCCACCTTGAGGGATGGAAGTCATGCAGACACCAGGAATGTTCCACTGAAGTAATCTTATGCCGCCTTCGCCTACGACGCACGCACGTGACTCGCAACTACTCACTTACAAAAGAAAACAAACCTGTTTGTGAAAGATGCAGAGACGAGGTCACACTAAACCAGATCTTATTTGCAGGTTGAAACCTAGAAACACTAAGAAAGAATTACTTTAGTCAATTTTATAATCAATAAATTCCATTTCACCTAGCGCTACTCTTTAGAAATAATGCAATTGTTAATATTTGTCATGTTTTTAATTTTTCACGAGAGGCTGGTTGTCTTAATAAACTGTGAATGCCTCTTTTCTTTGATACACCTCACCAACTTTCTCATTCCTGAGAAGAAGGCTGAGGTGTCTATTTCATTGGTTGGGGGCCTCGACATCCCTGCCCTGCAAAGGATGGCCTCTTAGGGTACCGGACCTTTTTGAAAGCATTTATCATTAGCCACCTCAAATTTTTCTGCTCTTTACCATCACTAGGTGGTATGAAGTAATATTTCAGGTCCCTTACACCACCGTTTTTTTTATACGAAATCCTGCAGGACACAATTTTCTACACCTTGCATTTGTGCATGATGGCCTTAGGCGCCTATGTTCCATAAAACAATACAATACTGAATTTCTAGTTACGATAACTATCGGTAACTAATAATGACGTGTAAATAGTACAATGAAGTTGCACTACACATGACCTATACAAAGATATATGTCTTGACATTAAAGCGTAGAGTTCAATTTTAGTCACAGTTAACGAATTGATTGTGATTAGAAGTGCACATAGTGCAGTTTAGTTGAAGTTGATATACGCGATCCAATGATATATGATTCGATGTTGTAACGTAAAGTTCAATTTCTGTCACAATAAACAGTAATTAAGACGTATAGTTAGTATAACCCAACTGTACATGACATAGGCTATCCAACGATATACGACTCAGGACTGGAACATAGAGTTCATATGAACTGTAATTACGACGCGTATTTAGTAGCGCTGAAGTGTAGGCGACATAAGCTAGACATGTGGTTAGGCTAGACATCGATTTTGGTCCCGTTATATAGAGCAGAATTTCGGGAAGGGCTGGAACATCAAATAGTGTGTAAAAACTATAGCATATTGCCACCTAGCATATTGCCACCTATCATTGCCAGGTGGCGCATAGCTGCTGACGACAACGAAGAAGGGCTCGCGCCGTGTGGAATCTGTCGCCCTTGCTGCCCCAGCTTGCGTGGCCTTGTCTGTCTTCGCACTTGTTATTAAAGCCCCCCTTCGTCAACAAGTACGTTACAGTTTGGTGGAGTGTGCCGGGTACCCGTGAGCCCATGCAAGAGACCCCTCCAGGCAGCCGTCGCGCCAGCCCTGTACCACTCGACACCCCGGTACACCACTTCAGTCGGAGGATCCAGGGACTGCCTTCGGAGGTAGGACTAGTAGAGAGCGGCGCCATGGAGACAGCCGCTCCTTCTCCTCTGCAAACTGCCGCTGCCGCGCCATCTCACTACACCCTGCAGACTCCGCGGATTCCCAAGACGTTCCGTGGGGAACTTTTTGAGGATGTGGAGGACTGGCTCCTTCATTTTGAGCGCGTAGCTGCGTTTAACCAATGGGACGACGCAGCCAAACTCCGGAACGTTTACTTCAGCCTCGAGGATGGTGCTCGCACCTGGTTTGAGAACCGAGAGGACGTTTTAATCTTGTGGCATGAGTTCCGTCGTCGGCTGCTGGAGGCCTACACAAGCGCTTATCGTCGTGAACGAGCTGAGCGTGCACTACAATCTCGCATCCAGCTGCCGAACGAAAGTGTCCAGATGTACGTCGAGGACATGACGCGCCTTTTCAGAAGAGCTGACCCGGCCATGCCGGAAGACAAGAAACTCCGGCATTTGATGCGTGGCGTCAAAGAGCAGCTTTTCGCAGGCCTCGTGCGCAGCCCACCATCGACCGTTGCTGCATTCCTTACAGAGGCCACAACGATGGAAAAGGTGCTGCAACAACGTTCTGCGACCTACGACCGGCCCGTGCATGCTGCTGCTGTCACCGCATCGTTTGCTACCTCCGGGAGCCACCCTGACGATCTGCGTGAACTGATTCGACACATCGTGCGTGAATAGGTCCTGAAATTTTGCAGCCCTTCGCAGCCAGCGCTAGGTTCGATTTCTGCTCTTGTTCGCGAGGAAGTGCAACAGGCGTTCAGGGCTCCTGCTGTCGAATCACCTCCTCTACCAGGAGAATGCCACCGCCCCACCTATGCTGAAATTGCGAGGCGCCCGGCTGCGGTTTCGCCACCACCGTTTCCGGTAACGCCTCCTGAGCCGCGGTCCTCAGTGCCACCAGTGCAGTATTTTGACGATCGCCGAGCGCCCTTGCGGAAGGCCGATGTCTGGCGCACACCTGATAACCGGCCACTCTGCTTTCACTACGGAGAACCAGGACATCTCTACCGTAACTGCTCTTATCGCCGTCTCGGTCTGCAGGGCTTTCGAGCCGATTCACCCAGACCCCGGTTTGGCCATCGGCCCCCTGCCATTGAAGATTTCCTAGCGGAACAGCGAATTTCAGCCCGCACGCCGCATCAGCCGCGCTCATCGTCTCCGAGGCGCTCTTCCCCGAACCCCCACAGCTCCTCGCGAGCACCACAGGGTCGCTCGCCCAGCCCTCGTCGGGAAAACTGAGACCGGCGACCTTCGGGGGCGAGGTCGCTGGGAGTCGCTGCGCTGAAGACCTCCCGTCGCCGCCGCTACGTTCCGACCGTGAACAGATGGCACTGTCATCCGACCTAGACAGCCCCGTTTCTTTGGACATACCTGTTCTTCTCGACGGTCACAGAGTCAGTGCATTAGTGGACACCGGGGCCGACTATTCAATTATCAGTGATAAATTGGCGACTCTTCTGAAAAAAGTGCTTACTCCATGTTCTGTGGTGCATCTTCGTACAGCCGGTGGTCATCTCGTTACCCCAAAGGGCATTTGCACGGCTCGCGTTCAGATTCATGGATCTACGTTCGTCATCAGTTGTGTAGTTCTGTGCAATTGCTCCCGCGATCTCATTATCGGCATTGACTTTCTGCGGGAGTATGGTGCTGTGATCGACCTCCGCCACCGAATCATCAGCTTTTCGACCAGTCAAGCCACCCACCTCGCCGACTCTTGCCACCGCAGTGCCGCCCTTCGTGTTTCTGCTGACAGTGTCACGTTGCCGCCACGGAGCAGTATTTTGGTTGAAGTCGCCTGCAACGACTTGCATGACGCAGAAGCAGTCGCCGAGGCTAACTGTTCACTCCTGCTTACTCAAGGCATCTGTGCCGCTCGCAGTCTACTAACGCTTCGTAGTGGCCGGTCTGCGGTGCTGGTCACAAATTTTTCTAATGAGTAGCGGCATCTTTTTGCAGGAACCGCTATTGCTTCTGCCGAACCTTTTATCGATACTCCTGTTTGTTTTGCTTCCGCGGCAGCCGGCACTGACGAGCCCTCCCTTGAAAACGTCGACATAAACTGCCACCTGCCTCGGGAACAACGACTGGCTTTGGAGCTTCTGCTGAAGGAATACAAGCCGTGCTTCGCTTCTTCCTCGAAGGTTTGTCAAACACCCATCACGCAGCACCGCATCATCACCTATGACGACGCTCGCCCTATACGACAGCAGCCTTACCGTGTTTCTGCTAAAGAACGGGCAGTTATTCAAACCCAGGTTCAGGAAATGCTTGATGATGGCGTTGTTCAACCTTCCCAAAGCCCGTGGTCTTCGCCTGTCGTCCTCGTTAGGAAGAAGGACGGCACTCTCCGGTTTTGTGTCGACTATCGCAAACTGAACAGTGTGACCAAAAAGGACGTCTACCCGTTGCCGCGCATTGACGATTCGCTGGATAGATTACGGCGCGCTAAGTACTTCTCATCTATTGACTTGAAGAGCGGCTATTGGCAAATTGAAGTAGATGAACGGGACCGCGAAAAAACCGCTTTTGTGACTCCTAGATGACCTCTATGAATTCAAAGTGCTTCCTTTCGGTTTGTGCTCCGCCCCGGCTACGTTTCAAAGGATGATGGACACCGTCCTCACAGGCCTCAAGTGGCAAAGCTGTCTTGTCTACTTGGACGACGTCGTCGTTTTTTCGGAAACGTTTGATCAACATCTCCAGCGCCTGCGGGCTGTCCTCGACGCTCTCCGCTCGGCTGACCTTACCCTGAAGCCCCAGAAGTGTCATTTCGGTTACGAAGAGCTCAAATTTCTGGGTCACGTTGTGAGCGCTGAGGGAGTCCGGCCGGACCCCGAAAAGACTGCCGCCGTCGCGCGCTTTCGCGTTCCAACCGACAAGAAAGCTGTCCAGCGCTTCCTGGGTCTCTGTGCGTAGTATCGGCGCTTTATTGCGGACTTTTCCACGATTGCCAAGCCGTTGACGCGTCTCACCAGGAATACCACCTCCTTTGTCTGGACCTCTGAGCAACAGACCGCTTTCTCTACGCTCCGCCAGCGCCTTCAAACATCTCCCGTTCTTGCGCACTTCGACGAAGATGCCGATACCGAGGTTCACACCGACGCCAGTAACATCGGTCTCGGAGCTGTCCTTGTTCAACACCAAGAGGGCCTTGAGAGGGTTATCGCCTATGCTAGCCGTACTCTCTCCCGCGCCGAGAGCAATTACTCCACGTCTGAAAAAGAATGTCTTGCGGTCGTGTGGGCCACCATGAAGTTTCGCCCTTATCTATACGGCCGCCCATTCAAAGTCGTAACCGATCACCACTGCCTATGCTGGCTGGCAAATTTGCGAGACCCATCTGGACGCCTGGCACGCTGGAGCTTACGGCTCCAGGAATTTGACATCACTATTGTCTACAAGTCCGGCCGCAGACACGAAGATGCCGACACACTGTCGCGTGCAGCAGTTGATGCTGGCGACGCAGCGCCCGATGACGACAGCGGATTCCTTGGTACGCTCACCGCCTCCGACCTACTGACCCAGCAGAGGGCGGACTCGGAACTTCGCCCTCTCATTGACGGCCTTGAAGGTAGCGATACGGCTATACCTCGCCACTTTTCTCGACGTCTTGGCTCCTTCTGTTTGCGGCAAGGCCTCTTGTACAAGAAGAACTCGAGAGGCAACGATAGACCTTACCTTCTGGTCATTCCAGCCGATCTCCGAGCTGACGTTCTTTTCGCCTGCACGATGAGCCCACATCTGGCCACTTGGGCTTTTCACGTACGCTCGCCAGAGTGCGGAACATGTACTACTGGCCTGGACTTTCTGATGATGTCAAACGCTACGTTAAAAGCTGCCGAGAATGCCAGCGCCGGAAAACGCCACCACTTAAGCCGGCGGGTTTTCGCAAGCCCGTTACAGCCCCTCGCGCTCCGTTCGACCAGATCGGTATGGACCTCCTCGGCCCTTTCCCTTTGTCGCAGGCCGGCAATAAGTGGATCATAGTTGCTACCGACTATTTGACTCGCTACGCCGAGACCAAGGCGATCCCTCGTGGCACAGCTTCCGAAGTCGCGGAGTTTTTCATGCACAACATCGTCTTGCGACACGGCGCCCCATCGCACGTCATTACAGACAGAGGGACGGCGTTTACAGCGCAGCTAATCGACCACATCTTTCGGCTGAGCTGCACAACGCACCGCAAGACCACAGCCTACCATCCGCAGAGCAATGGCTTGACCGAAAGATTGAACAGGACCCTTTCGGACATGTTGTCCATGTACGTAGATGTCCAGCACAAAACTTTGGATGAGGTCCTGCCGTATGTCACCTTCGCCTATAACACCGCCCTGCAGGAAACTACGCGCTTTACACCGTTCCGCCTTGTGTACGGACGTGAAGTTCAGAGCATGCTTGATGCCATGCTCCCGTGCCCAGAGGATGACCAACTCGACCCAGACGCCCAACAATTTGCCCAACGTGCTGAAGAAGCCCGTCAGCTGGCCCGCGTGCACATCGGGCAACAGCAGAGCACCGACGCGCGCCGTTACAACCTTCGCCACCGACAGGTTGACTACAAACCCGGTGACCAAGTCTGGGTATGGACTCCTGTCCGTCGCCAAGGCTTGTGCGAGAAACTGCTCTGCCGCTATTTTGGCCCTTACAGAGTGATCCGGCGTGTGAGTGACGTAAACTATGAAGTGGTTCCGGACGGTGTTGCGCAACCCCGACGCCGACAGCCCAGCTCTGACATTGTGCACGTTGTACGGCTTATACCGTACTATACTCGGTGACGCAGACGTGTTGATGTCTTGGAACGGTTCACTTGCGGAACTTTGCTCGTTTTTTGTTTATTTTTTGTTACGTCGACAGCGCTATTTTTTCATAAGGGGGGGAATAATGCCACCTGCATTGCCAGGTGGCGCATAGCTGCTGACGACAACGAAGAAGGGCTCGCGCCGTGTGGAATCTGTCGCCCTTGCTGCCCCAGCTTGCGTGGCCTTGTCTGTCTTCGCACTTGTTATTAAAGCCCCCCTTCGTCAACAAGTACGTTACAATATACTGAAAACAACAAACCGAGCCTCCATAGCACTCCCCGCTAGGCAATATCTTGCTTGTTGCTAGGCACATTTTGAACTTGCCTCTAGGCTGAAGAGTCGCTCGTTTGTAGCGGAGAGATAACGTGTTGTTGAGCGGGGTTGCCGCATAGAGCAGAGCTATCGCTTTTAAAGTGGCGGGGTTTTAACGTAGCCAAACCGAACAGGCGTGCAAAAGCTTATGTCTAGCCAGGATGCCTCATGGTTATGGTTCGCTGGGTGGTCGGCACGTCTGACGACGGTTTTAGGCTCGCGTTGAGCTCTGATCGAAGCTAAGCTCATGTGATCTCTTCGCGCCGCAGATGAAACTTGATCCACAAAACGATGTGCAAAAATACCCAATTCTGGTCAAAAACATTTTTGAGCGGGAAACCCTTTATGAATGCAATTTTGTCACATAATGCAAGATTTCAACAATATATCGGCAGGTCACCCGAATTCTTTTCTATTAAAGTTCTTGTTATCGTCAAAAGCGTTCCCCGTTGGTTTTCTGCGCGAGTCTAACTGGCCGATGCGATCGATGGACACTCTTAAAAGATTTTGCTACATATCAGCAGAATGGACCATTACCTAGAATGTTTCTGTGAAATTTCCAATTTTCAAAAATTTCGTATGAAACTGTTGGACACGTTCAACGCGGGTGTTGCCGTTTAACATGAGGAGGGATCGGCTGCAGCGATAGAAGAGAAAAGTAGACATACTTTATTTATGGATTCAGGGCATGTGGTAAAATCATGGTACCGTCCAACACACTCACTAAGGGGAAACCAATGTGGATCGTGGGGTATAGTTTGGAGACGTCTTCATCGATCCCATTGTCGCTTCTAAGAAGTGTGTCTGGCTGCTTCCCTTGTGGAAAACTGAATACTAGTACTCCTCAGAATGAAAAAGAAAGTCAAAGTTTTCTTGAGGCCAAGGACTGATAGAAATGGTAACAGCTGCTTCAGAACATGTTTAACGTCTCAAGTAATGTTTCACATCAAATACAGTCCTTAAAGACCGTAGTGTATCCCCAAAAGAAGAAAAACATCCGCCATAATTGCAAAAAAGCACCCCCAAAAAGTACAACGTGCCAAATGAAGCTATGTACATTTCGAAAAGCCATAACAAAGGCTTCCGGATGTGCATGCAACAAAGAATTAGAAAATTCTAACAATTAAACTAGATAGCCAAACTAAGTACTTGATTAGCGAATTAATATACCCAAAAGTAAATGTTCAGGAGATGGTACTCTTCAACTTTGCGAATATTGATGCAAGCGCCAATTATGCAGGTTCCAGATATGTAACAATCCACTACAGTCACTTGATATCCACACAGGAACAGCCGCTGCATGTGTCAGCCACGCTCGTGCCTCGACATATTTTACACATCAAAGAACGAACATTTCTTCATGGGATTCATTTTTGATCCTTTTCGACAGCCGTACACTTCAGAGAAAGCCGCAGAGCTCTGCACCATCTTGTTACAATCGACCCCAAGAGGGTTCTGTGAGCCCTGCCTGGCGCATGTCATAAAGCAGAGCGTCAGGAAGAATACCTTGTCTTCTGGAAGCTCAGACCCCAGTGGAAGATTCTGCATACCGCCGTCAAGACTGGATGCCTTGAATGCGGAAAAGGTGATCTGAAGGGCAGGTATCTCCGGAAATATGTTTTTGGTGCCGTTGCTCCCGGAGCAACGCTCTCTGGTGCGATACGACTAGCGGTGGCCTCGGACATAAGGAGGCTACGATGCTTTTGTTGGGCGCCCATTTCAGCCCCTCGTCGTCTATTGATCTCACAAGCTGAAGCGCCATGAGAAAACCGATGCCACCGTAGAACATCGCAGCCGTTCCATCATGGTAGTACGCAGGTGGACTAGCTGCGCCAAGAGCGATTTTTACATGGTTCAGTAAGTAGTCATAGGCAAAGTACAAGGGGAAGTTGCTCCCGAGCAAGTCCTTGGCGTCTTTATATTCCTGCGTTTGGTTCATTTGAGGTGTGGTATTGCGTGAGGTAACCCAGAACTCAAAAAGGGATGCATTTTCTGATATGTCCGAAAAGGTCTCTTCCAGCACATCATCGCTCAGCACTGATTCCGGAGGCCACATCTTCATCTGTACGAGGGCCAGTTTCTGGGCGACCCGCACCTTGCTGTCGTCGTCCATCCAGTGGGTCACGTTGACCTTGTGCATAGCCTTGGCAACCAGACTGCTGAACGCTGCGCTGATCAACTTGCGGTCTTTCACAGTGATGCGTGAAACAGTGGCGAGGGATAGCACCAGTACCTTGAAAGATGCCTCCACGTGGTGTGCACAGTAAGCCGGGCGAAAAGATTCTGCCGTTTGCTTGCTCCCGAAGCGGGCGGTCATAAGCGCTATCTCTGCCAGTGGAGAGTAGAACTGAACCAGCTGCCACGCCAGGAGTGCCTTCAAATCCTGGTCGCCGTACGTGACTACGAGGCTGTTGAAAACCTGAAGCAGCACAATGTCACTAAGAAGGACCTCGTCATATGGGGTCAACGGGCGCTGGAGCTGGAGACCTTCCTCGAACCGTGGTAGCCAGTAGGCAGCAGAGGCGTTCGGGACACGCGTGTCGACTTCGCGGAAGGAGAACACGGAGGGAGATCGCGTGAGAGACTTAAATACGCTGTTGAGTTTGGAGAGCACTGTGTGCTCCAAGACACGCATCTCGTCGACGGTGGTTGTATTCACACCGTCGTCCGGAGAGTAGGCGGCATAGTACGATTGGTAGTAGAGCAGGTAGACTGCAGCCACTCGCAGGTGGTAGTTCAGGAGGATGGGCACGTAGGTACCGGGTTGCATAACGATGCGCCGCCGTCCGGATGAGCTGTCCTCGAATATGGCGACTGCAAACCAGAAGGGCACCTGCCACCGGTAAGCGAGTGAAAGCGCCACACTGAATGCTGTCAGTGTCGTGTTGGAAGCTTTTGGCCACGCGAGATGTAGATCCTGGAGGAAGGCTTGAAGCAGGGGAAGCTGGGACCCATGGACAGGGCGGTATCCCAAGCACATTTCGTACATGGCTATAGGCTTTCTCCCGGCTCGAATCTTCGTCGCGCCCATGCGCAGGGTCTTGCCAAACTCTTTGTACCATGTAGAGCGCAGGCTCCCTATGGTTGATCTGATGTGCTCGCCAAAGCTCGCTTGCAGGAATCCGGAGCAAACGAAAGCCGAGAAGTCGTCACAGGGGTCGATGGTTGTGTTGACGATTCTTTCGAGCAGTGTGGCGTGGTAAAGACAGTCGGCGGTAATGCAGTACTTGGTGTGCTTCATGAAATGAACGATTACTGTGATTGAGACGGCGACGAGGGCGAGCATTCCAAGGCCCAGGATCGCTCCTCCACCGAGGAGTGCAGGAGCTACCTTCTTTGTGGCTGTGATCTCGGCCTTCGGGCTTCGTCTCTGCAGTGAAAAATAAAGTAGGTGACATTCAGACACGAACATTTTAGTTATTTGTAGCCTTTCTGCGCTCAAACTCGATACCATAATTTTCAGAGATGCCTTAAAATATGTTCAGTACGAGTTTGCCTGTCCAGGCTTCTGACCTTTTTATGGCTTCTGTGCAGACACAAGGGTGAGTAGATTAGGAGGACACTTCGTATATGTAGCGGCAATATATTGAGTGCGACTGCTGTAGCTTGACTTTATTTGCTATCACTTATTACCAATTATTTATTAACTATTTATTTATTAGCTATTACGTCTTCCTCTCGTTACCCAACATTCTTTTTCTCGCTCATCCAAATAATATGCGAAGTTCCCTTTCTATGACGCCCCTATAAGACTAGAGTACGCTTATGAAGAAATAGGTGCTTCATGTTTTTATCCGTAGGTGCTGTATAATTATCGAGGTGAGGTGTCAAATACGCAAAATGTCAGCAGAAATCACTTCTGAAGAAAAAGAATGGTTGCTTGAACCTATGGAGTCATTGAGACGTGAATATTACCTAGCGTATTTTGTAACCTGTGCCCCCCAATGAGATTCAGTAATTGGCACATTCCCAAGCCTTGACACTTTCCAGTGCTCAGATGGGTTGCGAGGCTCGGGGTCCTTGCCAGCCAAGGATCGCCATTGAGGTTACTCGACCTACTTTAATGGTTTTAAAACTTACATTCCTAAATTTCTTTCGGAGCATTACTGTGTAGCAGCAACTAAATTTTTTGGCTCTTTACGCCAGCGATTTTTTTGCTTTTTAGAAAAATTCTACAGATATCAATTTTCCTCCACCTTGAGCTTGGCGCATGATAGCCTTAGATGCTTATGCGCCACTAAACCCAACACAACACAACACTTTCCAGTGCTCAATATTATCTCGCTCACTGTAGAGAGTAGAAGTGATCATTGAATGCATTGCAAGAACGGCCTATCGTTTTCTAGGACAACTTTTATTTCGTTGTATCCGCATTCGGGTCTAGTGAGGCGTTTTGGGTGCTGAACATGCGCCGCCTTCATCCATTTGTGTTCTTCGAGCCGGGGCAGCGCGTTTGCTTTACCTGCAGGCTGCTTTCGTGGCGATGGGAGCGTGCAAGTTCAGTCGTTATTCAAATATCATCGCGAGGCTCCCTAAGGCGTACTGGCGACGATACATGCCGCCACTTTGCACCGAATCTTTCTCAATGCTGGACAGCGCGTTTGACGTCTCTCGCTGATTCCGCTCTTCGACAGGCCGTAGCCATAGCCAGCTCTTCAGCGGCCTTGGATAACATTCTCGTCTCAGAACTTAGAGATGAACGATGCCCCAAAATATTGCATAGAAGACTAAGAGGCAGAACACGCAGTATAGGAGGCTGTAGAAATAACCAAGCTGTACGAGGCATCGAGAAAGGACGCTGTGCTGTTTACGGTGCTGCTGCAGGTCTAAGGGAAGGTTGGATCAGTAGTTTGACGAAGCTTGCTTTTGTTTGTTAGCAGTGTGGCGGAAACGTTTGGAAAAGTTAGCCGCGGTTTATGGACGACGTTGCCCCCAGTTCACGGATAACGGCACCTAAAAGCATTTCATGTGGAAAAGGCACTTGGTGCCTTTCAATGATGCAGAGCTATAAGGCGCAACATAGCTCTTCACAACACATATAAAACTTTGTTAAGCTCCAAGAGCTATGTTTTGCTTTGAAAAAAGCTGTTGTTTAATGAGGGAAGCTGGAGTAAGACTGAAACGGACAGCAGGCGAAAAGAGCTGTCGTTTTTTTTCTCATACTTTTGAACTTTAGCTTTTCCATAGCTTGGGACAACGCATACTGAAGTTATATGTTATGCATCCACCATCCAAATTACAATAATCGTCGACATGAAAACTACTCCCACTGAAGAGCCAAGACCTCTCCACATGTTTCAATTTAGCTCTGTCCTATGCCAGGAGCGGCCGCCTTAAGCCCGCAAACTTCCGAATCTCATGCAGCCATCTTACTTTCTGCCATGCTCTGTCACGCATGGCTTGTCTTGGAATCCACTGCGTTTCCCATAAATCGATTCTGACAAAAACTCCTATAAATTAGTTCTGACCGTAAAATTGGTTCTTTGGCTCTTTCTAGAAATGCTACCGTTTCTCCTGCTGCAATAAACCCACTTATGGCTGAGAAAATAGTTTATCACTAATCACTTTAATTTCCTTAAAGACCCCTTGCGGAGTGTTACATAAGGAGTGGGTTTTGCGAAGTACAGGCGTTCACAGCAGTCATGAACGCTGCAGGGCAGGTGATGGTAACGATATCGTGGCGAAGGCCGTTCCAGTCAGCTGCTACTCGGCAAAACAAAAAAATGAATGGGAGAAAACAGTAGTACGGGCGCGTGAGCGCTAAAATATAAGAGGGTGACTGATGCGATGGGATCTTCGTGGCGGAGGTGCGCAGATGTAGGGTTCTTGTCTGTGTGGTGAATAAAAAAATTTGTGAAATAAGACGAGACTGGCAGTGCCACGATGAGCAGATTAGACAGACCTGATTTAAATTTTAGAGATGGTATGCTAACGTCGTATGACTACGAGTAATGACTGAATCTGGTGGCTCTGTTCTGCACAGCTTCGAAGGCGTTTGATAAATATTGCCACGCGCCTAACGCGCCGCGCGGCCTCCGCGCTGAATCGAAGACGACGACGAAGCGGCGGTGGACTCTCGCGGCGCGCTTGTTCTGTTTGGTGTCGTGGAAGCTGGCTCTATAATTAAAAGAAGGCTCCCAGTCTTGGGTTTTTCCCGACGCCTACCTTCACGGCTCCTCTGGTCGTGACAATATGCTCGGTGAGGGTTCCGGATGGCCGATGCTAATTCCAGTTTAGTTCTGACGAGTGAAATATATGCTTGTAGTCTTACATGTTGATGGGCATGCTGCAGGTGCTGTTTCAAGAAGCGAAGTGTTTTATTAGCTGATGATATCAGGTTAGTCGCAAGCAAATTTTCCGCGCCAAATACAGACTCGAACTCCACAATAAGGATGCCATGGTGTCCGCCATTATGTGAATGGCGATTTATAAAGGCTTTGGAATCTCAGCCTAAATTCTTTGTCGGCGCACACAGCTTAATTGCCAAACTTGCCGAATTACAGCATTGCGTTTTTTATTATTTTCTAACTTATAAAAGCTCTATCATTGGTTAGAATTGTCTACTGGTTGTTATACTAACGTAGTGAATCAACACAGGGAAACTTCAGTTCGTCCTCAGTCTCCACAAACGAGCATCGGTTATCGTGCCTTCGCATTACACGCCCTGCCCAAGCTCATTTTTTCTTTATTTCAAATAGGTCCGGTCAACTCCGCTTTCTTCCTGTCTCCTAAAATTACACCTATCATTCATAGCTCGCTCCGGTGTCCTTGAGTGTAGTTCAACCCATTTCGCACCCGCCCGCGTTTCTCCTCCATAAGTGCGTGCCGGTAAGACCCAGATGTTATTTACTTTGCTCTTGAGGGATGCTGGTAAACTCTCATTCATCACCTACGAGTAGCCGTCAAGCCACTGCGCCCAAATCTTATGGTCGTGACTTCCTCTCGTGGTCCGGATCTGCGTTCACTACTTACCTTAGGTGTATGTATACCCTTACAACTTCCAACGCTTCCCTGCCTATAATAAACTGCTGCTCGCTGCTGTGACTGTTGATGTACCATCATCATCATCCTGACTCCGTCCACTGCGGGGAAGTCCAGCAAGGGAACAGCAGTTCGCAATTGGTAGCGAGGTACTGGGAGTAGTAACGGAATATGTCTACTCAGGGAAGATAGCAACCGCTGATCCGGTCCAATATCCCTCAAGAGAAAAGTATACAACAGCTGTACCTTACCGGTACTCACATATGGGGCAGAAACGTCGAAGCTAACGAAGACGGTCCAGCTTACGTTAAGGACAACGCAGAAAGCTCTGGAAAGAAAAATAACAGATGTAACGTTAAGAGACCGCAAGAGGGCAAAGTGCGTGAGCGAACAAAGGCGGGTTAATTATATCCTAGTCGAAATCAAGAGGAAGAAATCGGCGTCTGCAGGGCATGTAATGTGAAGGCAAGGTAACCGCTGGTCCTAAAGGGTAGCGGAGTGGGGTTTGAAGAGAAGGCAAGCGTAGCAGTGGGCGGCAGAAAGTTAGGTGGGTGGATGAGATTAAGAAGTTCGCGGGGATACAGTGGCCACAAGTGGAAAAGGACAGGGCTAATTGCAGCGACATGGGAGAGGCCTTTGCCCTGCAGTGGGCGTAGTCAGGCTCAGGATGATGATGATACCCTGTCTTGAAGCCAGCATTAATTTTCTGAATAGTATGATATTAGTATTCAGCACAAAGGTATCCCCGCTTAAATTGTATCCCGAACTCTTCCCAATTAATATTTACGAGCACCCCTTGTAAGCACGCGCCGAATGATATAGACAGATCGTGTCCCCCTGCTTGAAACTCCTCGTATTTGGGAGTTTGTCGTTTTACATGCGTGACTACGGTGTCTGTGCAGCCACTATATATATTTTCCAGTAGTTTTACATATGTCTCTTCTACACCCTAGTTCGATGTATTTCGAATGAGGCGAAATGCCTGAAGTTCGTATACTGTGCGATGTCAATGCTTGTCAAAGAGCACCAGGTGTTCGATATTATCGGCACTCCTCCACTACGGCGTTCCTGATGAGCTGAGTAACTTTGGGACATTAAATCCCCTAAAACAAAACACTATAGCTCCGCAAAACCTGTATTACTGTTGAGGCTACGGCTGAGTCAAAAGCTTTATCGTAATGCATGAAGGCTGCATACAGAGGTTGGTTATAGTCTGCTCATT
The DNA here is from genome assembly GCF_055824585.1 of Amblyomma mixtum. Taxonomy (NCBI): domain Eukaryota; kingdom Metazoa; phylum Arthropoda; class Arachnida; order Ixodida; family Ixodidae; genus Amblyomma; species Amblyomma mixtum. The sequence goes on along the minus strand of NC_143012.1, from coordinate 178,808,669 downwards.
TCTCTATGACTCGATTGATGGTGTGAATAGAGTCTAGTCTCGAACGGCTTTCTGAAAGCCGGCCTGTTGCATCGGTTGAGTCAAGCCTAAGGTGGTTGTCATCCTATTCACGTATGCCTTGGTAAATGGCTTGTAGGTCATGGGAAATAAGCAGATCGGTCTGCAGTTTTCGAAGTCCTCGGCTTCGATTGTGGCTCCCTCGATGTCTTGAGAAGCTGTGTATTTAGGGTGGCCAAATTTTCTAGCGCAATCTTCCCGCCCCCTTCCGTCCTCCCCCACCAGATCTCCAGTAATATTTTAGCGCACATTTGTTTTAAGAACATCCTGGATTCTCTAGGAATACGGTTACTTATGTCAGTTGCCCATTGTATTTTATCTGTGGGATTAGAAGCTTTCACGGTTTGGGGTTTCTTTATAGCTACCTTTCATCTCTTGAGAGAGCTTGCCGGTATACTGTGTAACCATCCTCAATTTCTGTTCAATCTTACCTCTGACTGTGTTGATGGTGGGCTTCGTTAGTAGCCTCTTCCTTGCCTCTTCAGGCCTCGGTTATTGGGAACCTTATCATCCTATAGTCACTACATTTCACCTTGCCGAAGAGCTCCGCATTCTGCACGATTACAGGTCCCGCGCAGAATATAAAGGCTATTCCATTCTTAGTGTCGCTACTGAGGCTGTTCACCGTCCACCACCGGTTGTCCGGTTCTCCCGTTAGCGGAGGAAAATACCCATGACCTGTACATGTTTCGTTCTCAGAACTCTACTTTGAGAAAGGTCGCATTTTACTGAAAAAAAAAAAAGGTTGTCCTCTCGGGAAACAAACTGTTACAATCTAAAACGGGTGAAATGACGGAATGCAGGTAGCGTCTGCCCGAGCAGTTCTCGCATGCAATCTGCGGTAACGTGGAGACAGTTTTGAGTGCGGGGATTTCTGAAGCTAGACTGCGCTCCCATTCACATCTAAATGGCTACCATCTGAACATTTTGGCGCTGCTGTCACAGGTTGGAATCCACTGGGGAAAAAAAGAGTTCATTATTGTAAATTGACTTTCTTCAGCAATGACTGCCTCTTTTGCTGCTGGAAAAGCACCGAAATGTAGCCGAAAAGAGCAACAAAATAGATTTCTACTGAAAATAAAAATTTCCTGCAATTTTCCCCCCTGTCCCTGCTGAAGGACAAAACAGCTTTAATACTCTTATCGTATCCTTTTAGGAAGTAATGAAAGCCTCAGTTTGAACGCGTGGTATGTGTCGCTCGTCGAGAAGTATGGCGTTCATGATCTCATATCTCTATGGGAGGGGGCTCGTTTTCTTTCGTTGGCTGCCTTAGTTGACGCAGCTTACTTCAACGACGGTGCGCTTACATTGAGCCTCTGACGGAGTGCGGGCAGCTCTTGGAGGAAGAGTCTGGGACAATCTGTCATTCCTCTAAGGAGATATTTTTATACGTAATTACAAGGATTGGGTTCAAACATTTGGAGGCTGATTTCTTGTGACAGCGGCTGAGTTGATAGAATTAGGAAATGGAACAGCCAGGAAAAACAAGCATCTGAAATTCTCCATTTCAAATATGCAACGCTAACACCGTGACTGGAAAGTTAAGATGAATTTTGTAATTATGTGACTGTCGTCGACTGTTATCCACTCACTTTGTGTCCGCCGGAGTGTATACCTGCACCCGGGAGTTTGTGCATCAGGCTCTCGTGCGTCGTGGCGAGAGTAATCTGGTGCGAGAATAACCGTTTCCCCGCATTACCCTTTCTTTAGACCTTTCATTTTTAGGAGGAGGTCCTACCCTGAGGACTCCGCGACGCAGGGCGTTCACTCTAGCCAACGAGGAATGCGGGCAGCCGTTAAAGCTATTATTTTTACAATCTGATTACAAAAGCGTTCAGCATCCGCTTGGCTTTAAAGTTCCGATGGGCGCCATGCATAGACACGGACGAAAATGTACGCAGTTACGTTCTACAGACGAAATATTGCACTTAAACGCTAATAGTAGGTATTTTTCTTTACAAGGATCGAAACATGCGAGTTCCCTTATACTTCCGCTCTTTTAAGCGAAGCAGTTTTCCTGATCGCGGGGAAATTTGATTTTCTGCGAAGCCAGATCCATTAAACCTTGTCCCTGATTGTAGAAATGGCACCCCTGAATGAGCGCGCCCTGAAGGCTAATTCAGGCTATTGATTTCAGGGTCGGCTTAACCGCCCGGCTGCACAATATATTCAAAACCATTCCCCCGTACAGTGGGCATCTATGTGCCACCGGGAATTGCACAGAGGCAGGAAAAGTAATGTTTTCATGCAGTTGTCTGAGTTTAGAGAGAAAGGTACGAGAGCGAGGAGCAGCTCGAGCACGTTCCCAAATCTCACCGACCGAAGTGATGTCACCTGTAGCTGGCCCTACATGACGGAGTTGTTCGAACTGCTGCTTAACTACACAAGGAGTTCATTAACTATTACCAAGTTTCATTTCATGATCTCTCCTTGAATCTTTTTAAATAGTTCCGGTGCAAAGACGCAGCTGATTCATAGAACTTCGCCTTGGTGATCAATGGTTAACGAGGGTATTTAAGGACTTGGTTTGTGGCTGAGCATCAGAGCAGGTGGTAGTTTCCACGCGCAGATCAACAGACCCAGAGAAGAAGATTGAAGACGTCTAAGTCGATCAATAAGAAAGGCGAGATGACGAGGTGAGGCGCTTAAAAAGGAATTATCACTGAAGGTAAAGACTTCCGCCTTTTCCTTTGTTATCGCAATCTTGCCCCGTCAGCCGCCAGACCAAGCCAAACGGCGCTGGTGGCAGACCATCTCATCAGCCAGCCGAGCCAGTGGTCTCTCAGGAAAGCTTGCTAAACGTTTGGCCCCCGGCAAAACGTCCCGTTCGTGTGGTGTCCTTACCAGCGGCGACGCCGTATAAGACGGTCACACTTAGTGTGCGCTACCGGGAGGTTGGAGTTCGCGGCCTCAAAGCAGGTTAGCGGCCTTGTAGGAAAAACCGCCACAAAATGCACATGCAGTAGCGTGGTCATTCTTTGAATAGCTCTTTCGACCAAATGTAAGCAATGCGATGGGCTCACTCCTTTTTACGATTGCATTTAAACGGTAATGTTGCTGCGCCGCCACCTTCGTAACAAATTCCGTCGCCTTCAAATTGCCAGTAAGCTGCTAGAAAAGCATCACATCACTTACGATGTTAATCTTCTCAAAGAATGATTCATCTAGCTGTGGAGGTGGAGGTGCCTTGATTCCAGGCATCTTGGAACGTCTGGACTGCCGACGCTTGACGGTTCCTTGTACCTCCTCCAGCGGGGAAGGAGACCTTGTCGCGGGTGCAGTAGATTGTGCGAAATCGACCCCCTTGGGTGACGCAGACTTCAGCCCACTCGGCTGTTGGAGCTGTTCTCTCGCTGTGGACGATGAAGCTGGTGTCGGCGACACGGATGTCGCGACTTGAGCCACGTCCACCTCAGGATGTTCGTTGGCCGCCTCGGTATTGCCAGGGCCCTTCGCGGAAGGCGGGTCTGCGTTTGCAAGAGCCGAAATCATGTTTGGGATTGATGTCGGATTCGCTGGCGATGTAACGGCGGAGTCAGTCCCTGCTCGGTCGTTCATGGCCTGTGCTGTTCCTTTCGCCGTCGTGGACTGCGAGGTTTGAAACGATATGTGTGCGGTGTATTTATTAGTAAAGCGAGCATTTAAACCGAATGAGCCGGATGTGTTCATTCATTCATTCATTCATTCATTCATTCATTCATTCATTCATTCATTCATTCATTCATTCATTCATTCATTCATTCATTCATTCATTCATTCATTCATTCATTCATTCATTCATTACTTCACGCTTTTTATTCATACACCAGAGTGACAGGAGGCCAAGGAAAAAGCCATTCAACGGCGGCTTGAAGAACCCCTTGCCCCGAACAATACAGTGGCAGCGGAAAACACAAAGAGATAGCGAAAAAAAAATTATTTCACCCTTGTGATAAGAAGGAAAATCATATTGTTAGCGCGTAAGCATGCACAAGTATAACGAAAAAACATAGAAGATTCTAAACACACACATAAGCACACCAAGAAGAAATCATCTAGGGATGTACAATCAGATTTTGAATAACTTTCTAAACTCAGAGAGGGTTAATTTCAGAATGCAAATGCCTGACCTATTGTATTCTTTTAGTAGCCTTGGTAACGCATTTCGTATCATTTGTCCACCGCAGCGAGTACGACATTTTGGAACTTTCCAATGTTCTGTGCTTGTGGGATACGCCAGATTATTTTATGATGAGCCCATTATGTTGGAAAGAAGAGAGATTGAGTGCTTTTCACTCAAATAGTGCTGGCGAGATTATATTTTGTGGCATGATTCAGGTGATCTGGTCGCGTTAAATTATTAAAAAAAGGACAGAAGGTTGGGTGCATGTTACATTCGAAGTGACACGTAAAACTGTTTTTTTTGCATATTTAACACCATGTATAAAATTTCCGCCGTAGTAGTGCCCAAGACTAAATAGCAGTAATGTAAGGAGGACACAAATAAAGAATTATTAATCATTAGTTTGACTGATTGTGGAAGTGATTAACGTTGGTTATTAAGCATTCCGGTGACAGAGCTTAACTTCTGCAATAACGTATTCACATGATCGTCCAATTGCAGGTTCCGTGAAAAACGCCGAGCACTTTAACAAATGCAACAAATCTATTTTTGAATTTTTTAAGATGATAGCCTGGTCATTATTAATACGTCCGGACTTGGGATGAAAAATAACAGCCTTTGTTTTTTTAGTCTGCTACTGTTGTACTCGCCACTTGTGTGCGAATATTAAAAATTTTTGAATAGCGACTGGAATACAATCTCTTACATTCACTGAACGGATCAAGTAGTCGATGCCCAAAATTACTGGACACTATTTGGGTGTGTTCTCAAGTTAAAAAATTTTTGAATAATTTTGCATGAAGGAAACGCGGTAGTTTTCTTTTATGACTATATCAAAACAAGGCCGATGCCACCCAGCATGCTGCTGTGATCTGTCTATGCGGGAAAGAGCTTAGTGGGTCGACGAGTTCCATTTATGTTGCGAGGTTTAGACTCCCCGCGCACGCACATACGGCCTCCAAGAGTGGTAGATGCGGCAGGGTTCGCCAGGTTTAGAAAAACCATGCCTCAACGTCTAACACTGGAGGCCTCGGCTCATACCACAGTTGACGTATTGAATCTCGAGCGAGCGGTATGAGGACCCTCATGCACTCCCTCTCTACATTCTTGGTAATCTCGGCAGCGATGTAACAGTTTGCAAACAACGATGTTTTCAGTTTGCATGGTTTGAACCGCTATCTGGCTGGCCGGCCGAAATTTAGGTGGTCGGACGAGGTTATGAAGTTTGCAGGGATAGGCTGGGGGCATCAGGCACAGAACAGGGTTAATTAGAGAGATATGGGAGAGTCCTTGCCATGTAGTGGGCATAGTCAGGCTGATGATGAAGGTTCGCCGTACTGTTCGTATTCAATTGGGGAACACAGGTACACTATTCGTATTTGATTAGCTGGCGAAAACGTCCGCTGGCTTTTAATGAAAGATCACAGTAAGTGCCTGGACATCTATCGAATAGAAACGCCAGTGGATACGGTGTAGACTACAGAGTGCGACAGCGATATTAGCCACTAAAGATATACACAGACATTGTCGAAAAAGAAAGGAGGCCGCGTCTCGAGAGGACCGCAGGAACTGCGCGGGCTGAGGGGAAGTGAAAATTTGATGGCAGCTGGGAACGTTAAGAATGGACGTCTCGTAATCAGATTCAAGCGTTGATCACAGTTCAGATCACATCTAAAGCAGGGGGCAAAAGTAATCCAATTCCAATGGAAATCTTCACTAAAGCACACTTTTGTCCATCCTGCGTTTTAACGGAGGCCAGACTTTCGCAATGACACCAAGAGGCATTCTTCGACGTAATCAACGGAGAGGCGCAGTCTTCCAGTCCGATGGCAGAGCCTCAGAATGAAAAGGCTCTTAAAGAAGTGTCAGAATAAAAAGCTTCAGCTCCTTTTCAAACTCCTCGGTCAGCGTTTCGGGCGCTGCTCCTCTACTTAGTGCGCATTAAAGCTTTGCACGTATCGTGAGAAAAGAACGACATGTCCACATCTGTCACCAGTGAGGTTAGCGCTCATCAGCCAGGTAGGAAATAATCTCATAGATACGACCCCTCAGTAGAATATCTAATAGCCCGGTTGGACAATTTACGTCATTTTATTAGAAATGCCTTAGCTCCATAAACACCACCCAACTGTGCAAAACTGATGGGCCACTGCATTAACTGACACGAGTACCTCAATTGTTAGAGAGCGATAAATCCAATGATAATACGTAGTTTCTAATCTTTAATTTATGGGCAATAGAAGTTGATTCAAGCGGATTAGGAATATAGATTTTGTAGCCCACACTGTGAAAACCTTGTGAAAGCTCGGCTGACGACTCTATGGCAGTAAAAGGTCATGTCAAGCAGAAAAAATTTAGGCGGCACTTTGCCTGTCTAAAGTGGGTAGAGACGAAAGCGTTTCTCGTACCACTTTGACTGCCTTTGTGGCACTGGTGATGTGACCACTGGATCACATCACACAAATAATGACTGATTACTAACCAATGACAAGTCACTAACTGATGTATAATTACTGATTAATGACTAAATACCAATTAACTGCTAACTAATGACGATTAAGCTTCGCTTTTAGGAGTGGAACGCGACAGAGTGTTGTAGCGCTGCCGGGAAGGAATGCCACCACCCATTCGGCGCGACGCCTTTCCCTTCGAACGCTACGCTTTTTGAGGAAAGGAAATGGCGCAGTAATTGTCATCTCTCTCTGATCCGCACCCTACAGGAAGGGAGGAAGTGGGAGTGAAAGAAGAAACAGAAAGAGGGGCTGTAGTCAGGAAAATGGAAATTGTATTTGAGGAAAGGAAATTACGTAGCAACTGTCTCACTTACCTCGATGGACACCCGTCATTCGTTTGTAGAGGAAGGGAGGAAGTGGGAGTGAAAGAAGAAAGAGAAAAACAAAGAGGGGCCGTAATGAAGAAAGTGAAAATTCTATTTGAAGAAAGGAAATCACGCAATAACTGTCTCCCATATCTCGGTGGACACCCGTCAAAAGCGTGACACCTCTGCTGACAACCTTCTGTCGACAATGATGAGGCATTAAAAGCTCTCGCCTTGACAAGGAGCCCATCGGCTAAGTCGTGTGTCGGGCTACCATGCAGGAGGCTGAAATCACGAATTTCTCTTGGGAGATTTTTTTCGAGCATGAAACCACGGAGCTGACTGGTACCAGCCTAAAGTTATGTCACAGCCAGCATTAATGACAGATGATAGCTGTGGTCACACACGTCGAGAGAGGTGCATATGGGCCAATTCGCATACGGTATAGGCGCGGACAAAAGTAAATGGTGCGCGCAACTGTCTTCGAATATTTTTCACGCGTCACTTTGTTGAAATTTCCAGCAGTGGTGCGGGCATGCTGGTAGCGGAGGTTGGTGGGCTTTCTTGTCGACAAACGACGCTTCTTCATCACCAACGCAGAAAGCGTGATTGCCTTTCGAACTCAATAGCGTGCTCCGTTTCCTTATGACCACGCCTGTACCTGCACCCAAACACATCAAAATATCGCATTGCAAGGGCGATATGCGAACAGCGCAAAGGGGACATAACTTTTTTTTAGTCTGTTGATACCTTTGTACTTTCTTTTTATTATATATACTTTATTAGGGTGGAAAGAGAGAACGAATGATTATACGACCATTACACGAACCTGGATAGAAGCGCGTACAACTGATCTTAGACCGCACGTCGCGGTGTGCACTGGTGTAACAGGGTCTGTTCTGAGAGCCGCGATATCTTTTTCTTACGTGTCACTGGCTCTTCGCGGCAAAGTTGAAACGTTTTGCAGAAATTCTGCCCTCCCAGAGTGTAAGTTAAAACAATAGCATAGACACCGCAGGTAAAATAAATAAATTTTCGCAGCTTGTTTAATGTACTAATAATGCGATAGCTTTGCAAAGAGCAGCGAAACTTCTTTTCATTTGATTCTGCAAGTTGACCGCCGGCATCCCTTTAAACATACTTGCTCTGTTGACCAAACCACATTCTGGAGTATAGAAGATTCACTTGCAGAATCAAAGCAAGACCTAGGCCTTGTTGTGTGTTCTAGAGAAGAATAAAGCATCTCTGCGAGGTTCCTGCTTAGGATGGAGCCATTCGGAGACCATTACCCGATAGAACACGTCGAGATGGAAACATCATGGCACTGACAGAAGTGAAGCTTTCTAGGCCAGCAGTGCGTGGAAAAGACTCTCTGTACTCTGAAAACTGTTCCAGTGTAAAATACATCTCCGCCCTTTAAGAACAGAGGTGCAATGGCCGTGTGCAGATGCAGTATTCATAGCTGATCTTTAGGCGAACGCCGCACAATACACGCGTCAAGCATCTAAGTATCGGGTAGACATTCTGAAATTTAGTGTTCAGTGGGTGTTTCCACCCTAAATAGCGCAGCATTACGATACCATAATATGTGCAACAGTGACCAGTCTGTGCCATCGCAAGGGGCCCTCTGTGCAGCAGTCTAAAAAAAGATGTTCTAATTTTCATGGAGTGGGACGTTTTTCCCTTGTATTCTTCAGTCTTCAGTAAAACGTCCAATGTTAGTTTTAGGAACTCACCTTCACAAAGCAACCTAGAGGGGTCAAATTTTTATAAAAGAATATAGCGAAAATTGCATATACCAGCTAGCAAACAGCAACCAAGACTGATTTTCCAACTGTCGGCTGTGAGGTGAAAGCTGGCAATGCCTCACTGTACCGTGCCGCCGACGGTTAGAGGGTGCTGTTGCCGAAGTAGGAATTGAAAGACATGATCATTCAGATATCAACTAGAGGTCAGCGCGCCAATCGCAACACATTGCATATCGCCCTGTTACTGCTCACTGAGCTCGAGGTTAAACCTCTAGCAGAGATAAACCTGTTCCAAAGTTTGTCCACATGCTAAGATCTCTGGATTCAAAGCTTAACCCTAGACAGATTGAAATTATCTCTTACCGTCCCGTGCGCGTCATGCAGCGAGGGCGACGTCTTTGTAGAGGTGGCCTTGCTGGACCGTGCGGCCGTGGAAGCTGAAGGCTGTCCTGGAACATCCTCGTCGCGCTGCCCGGCGTGCGTGCCTGTGTTGGGGCAACGTTGGGGCGAGGATGTCGTGGCATCCTTCGGCGACGCCGGTGGGGGCATCCACGGGGTTGAATGTGTGCCTGGGTTGCGTTCTGAAGACTGCTGCGCCGTAAACGGAGCATGCTCATCGATATTGACGTTGGGGCTGCTGCTGGTTTCCTGCGTCAACGGACTGGACAGCGGCTGGTACTTGCCCGGCAGACCTGTGAGCGGGATAGCCAGTGCTTGAGGGGCCGCTTGGTGGGGACAGTGCGCTTGCTTCCGAGGCCTTGGTCCGGAGCAGGTGTTGTTGCCGGGACCTCCCGCCGTGCGTCTGCCTGGCGATTTCGTTCTGCATCGCAGCGTGAAGGTCTTCAGAACGTTCACAAGCACGTGAGGTCGGACGTCCACGCAAAGGGTGCGCCTAGGGTAATGATTAGCCGAACGAACCGAAAAGTAACGCTGGGCGTTGTATCTTAATGGCGTACACCGGCGTTCTGTTGCGCGCGCTCGCGTTCCGAGCTTGGCAGGCGACCAGAGCTCGTGACAGCCCGGACATGGAGGAGAGAACTTCGTCGTCACCGCTGCACCGGTTCTTGGCGAAGATTGAGGGAACATTTGTAATAGTTATGCCTGCTTAAATATCGCCATAAGTTAATGCCCGCCGCATATCTTACTTATTTCTTTTTATTTCGGCTGGGAGTTCATTTTTCTAACTTACAGAGCAACAAAGGCAAACTATCATAAGGTAGAAGTGTGGACAAGTCAGCCAGATTTCAAAAAGATGATAGCGAAGAAGTTTTTTTAATTTTTTAGCGCAATAGTATTTATATTCGCCATTCCATGGATTTCGACGTTGTGTGTTTGTCTGTTTGTCAGTCTTTTTAATTGTAGCCGGTTTTGCGGCAGGCTGCTCACATGCGCGCCATGTTTCGTGACAGCCCATTTAATCGTGAGAGGCTGCTCGGGAAGAGCAACCTGGGCCACTACCCAAGCAACCTAAGTCCCACCACTGACAATACCTGCCACAGCACCTGCTTTGCGCTACTGCTCACCTGCCCACCAGGTGGCTTACTTTCCAAGATGTAGCCGGTGATAATCAGGTCAGAACCTGGGGCTCTAATTAGGCGGCACCGCCCCTAAGCGCACCAAGCAAAGCGGAATGAGCATCAGCAGTTAGGAGGAGAACGTGATTCGAATGATGCACAGACAAACGCGACAACTAACTCGTGTCCCGAGACAAACGCGAGTACTAGCCAAAAAAACGAACATGGCAAAGCACCAAACCTACGCCCCCGTCATCCCACAAAACGAAACAGATAACTTTTGCAAATGTAAATGCGCGAAGTATTCTTAATAAACTTGAGTCACTAGAATCTCTTCTTATCGGCCTCGAACCTGACTTCATAGCGATCACAGAAACTTGGCTTACTAACGATATCAATGACAAAGAAATTGCCCCACCAAACTATGCTATCGTCCGAAAAGACAGGTTAACACGTGGAGGAGGTGTGGCTATACTAATAAACAAAAAAATTCCCTTCGCAATGCTACCAGAAGTTGAGGGTGCCGAGGCACTCTTTTGTAAGTTGATATTTGGAACGAACACTGTCACTGTAGGTTGTGTTTACCACAGTCCTTCGGCAGATCAGCCTGCATTGGTCTCACTATATGAATATATGCATCAACATGTTCAAAAATCCAGACTGATCCTTCTTGGGGACTTCAACCTACCAGATATAGATTGGCAAAGCATGTCGTATCGCTCCCCGTGTTCTGAAACCCTTTTTGATATTATGCTTAGTTTTGACCTGTTCCAAGTTACCAACGAGCCCACACGTGTTCAAGGTAGTGCATCTAACATTCTTGACCTCATCTTCCTCAGCAATCACTTCGCGATCGATCAAACCAACGTAGCAGTCCTCGATGGCATATCAGATCATAAGCTAACATTGTGCACCACACCCATTCAAGCAACAGCAGCTCGTACTATCTCGAAAACTACTTACCCAGACTTCACAAACGCTGATGATTCAAGCATACTTAATTACCTAATTTCGGAGTACGAATCATTTGAAGAACTCGCTAATTATCAAGGTACAAATATAGATACGCTGTGGGAAAGCTTCAAGGCCATTGTATCGCACTGCATCAAAAACTTTGTACCATTGAAGACCAAACGAACAAATACACGTAATCCCTGGATAACACGTGATATCATTCATGGGAAACGCAAAGTAAAACGACTAAGGAAATCACTAAAATCAAAAAATGACTATCAGGTAAAACATAAGCTCACGAACGCCATCCGTGAAATGAAAGCAAAAATTAAGGCAGCGAAAACAAACTACTTCTCAGTTACGCTTCCTAATTTTTTAAAACACTCCCCTGGAAAATTTTGGAAATACCTCAGCCCCAAAACACAAAAAGACACCTTCAGTTGCCAAGGACAAAATCAAAACTTCGCAAATTCCTTAAATACATACTTCCAATCTGTGTTCACAGATGACGATGGCCGCACACCGGAGAGTATTCACCGCAAACAAACACCGCTAGACATGCCAACAATAACCGAGACAGGCGTTCTGAACCTACTTTTATCAATAGATACAAAAAAAGCAAATGGTCCTGATAATATTCCAAACACTTTTTTGCAAAGATATGCCGAAGTCAACGCGAAATATTTACATTTAATGTTCAATGAATCTTTATCAACCTGTAGTCTAGCTAATGAATGGAAAATCGCGAAAGTTATTCCTATACACAAAACAGGAGGCAAAGATGACGTTTCAAATTACAGACCAATATCACTAACGTGCACGGTAGGAAAATTATTGGAACACATTATACTAAAGCATATCACCAGTTATGTTGAGCAACATAACATTTTATCGCCTGTTCAACATGGATTTCGAAGGGGACTTTCAACTATCACCCAATTACTCGAACTAACACATGATTTATTCCAGAGCATTGATAACCAAAAGCAAGTTGACTTGATTGCACTTGATTTCTCTAAGGCATTTGACAGAGTAAGCCATAAAAAACTAATTAGCAAACTTACATCAACTTTAGGTGACGGCCCTATTATCAACTGGATCGAGGACTACTTAACTAACCGATCTCAGTATGTTGTAGTTAACAATGATATTTCTTCTATTGCGCTCGTTACGTCGGGAGTACCCCAAGGGTGCGTCCTTGCTCCACTTTTATTTCTCATCTTCATTAATGATCTGCCCTCTAACATACATGTTAAAATTAAACTTTTTGCCGATGACTGCATCCTTTACAACGAAATTAACTCTATAAATGACCACGATGATTTAAACAGCGCCCTTCAAGAAGTGGTAATATGGTGTCGCAAATGGCAAATGGAACTGAACATTAAAAAAACAGCCTTCTTATCTGTAACCCGTAAAAAACAAAGGTCCGAATATGTGTACAGCATCAATAACATACCGCTCACCCGAGTTCACGAACACAAATACCTTGGATTAATCATTTCACATGATCTAAGGTGGGATTCACATATTAACAGCATAGTATCATCTGCTTTAAAACGATTGTTCTTCCTTAGAAGACGGCTTCGAGAAGCGCCACCGGAGACCAAACTGTTAGCATATAACACATTTATACGATCAGTTCTCGAATATGGAAATACGATTTGGTTTCCCTACACACAAAAACTCATTAACAAACTAGAAGGAGTGCAGAGAAAGGCAATTAGATTTATTTTTAACAAATACAGGAGCAGTGATTCACCATCCCAACTACTAAATCAAGCATGTATTCTTACTTTACAGAAACGCGCCAGACTAGCACGACTAAAATTATTGTTCCAATTAGTTCATAACACATTAAACATAGATACTTCGTTATATATATCTGTAGATGAATCCAGACCATCCCGGCATAAGCACCCATTAACCCTTAAAGAGTACGCATTCCGAACCGACTGTTTCAGATATTCATTTTTCCCGCTTGCCATAAAAGAATGGAATAGTTTGAACTCCTCTATTACTACTAATACATCTTTGCAGAAATTTGTAACTTTGGTAGAAGAACAGTTGAGCGATAATTAAATAGATAATTAAATCATAATTATTCAAGTACAACAGACCACTCGTATCACTGCATGTAACAGCATCTTTATGAACATATTACTTACAATGTATAAAATTGCACCCTTTTCTGTGAAAAATATTCTCTCGTTATGTGTTTTATTTTCTGTTATCTGTGTTTTTTTTCCCATACTCATGTAATTACTTGAAAATAACAGTGTTTTTAATGTATACCATTCCATTTGTATTCGCTTTGTACCTTCTAACTATATGCCCATCCTGTAAAAATCCCAATGGGATTGACAGTATGTGAAATAAATAAATAAATAAAATGATGATGATGATGATGATGTCCTCGGGCTGAATGGCACATACCCACGGCGGGGGATTGGCCAGGGTGCATAGCGGATACAAACGCACTCATGTACAGGGAATGGAGTATAATTAAATCTAAAATTTGGGACACAAAGCTAGAATTTGTACAATACAAAAACTACGGAGAAAGAAAAGTTGTGAATTCACATTCTAGCAGAGGAATCTACCAGATGAAATTATATAATTGTGAATAGAATCGAACACTGGTTTCAGGGCATATCCCTTGGCGCTTGCCCCGAAGGATAAGAGAATCGGAATAGATAGAAGCCCAAGCCGAGCGAGGGGGATCTCCAAGCAAATTCTACGGAGAGCAGCGAGCCGCCGGCAGGAGAGGAAAAAATGTTCTATAGACTCAATTTCGCCACAAGACTCACAAAGGTTGGATATCGAAAACCCCGATCGGCATAAATAAAGATTTAGCCGCGGTATCCTGCAGCGCAAAAGGGTCATGGACACCTCACATTGCCTCGAACTGCACATCCGCACACTCCAAGGAAATGCCAGGTGTTGAAAATCCGCTGCAGCGAGGAGAGGCTCATGGCTCAAGGTGTGGAAACGCTGGAATCGCTGAAAGCATGCTAGAGTCAAGTAAATAGTATTTGGGACGAAAGGGACAATAGGACCATCAAGGGCAGACTTTGCTAAAAAATCAGCCCTCTCATTAGAAACAATGCCACAGTGCCAGGGACCCAGTGAAATCGAACTTCTGAAACATGTGGAGGAATAAAAAATTGAAGAGAACGGCTCATAGGAGTATCACTCGAGGTTTCGAGCGCTGCCAAAACAGAAAGGTTGTCTGAGAGTATAATAACCCGAGTGATACTGCAGGGAATCCTTATTAAGGCCAACTCAATGGCCAGAAACTCAGCTACAAAAATAGGGGTATAGTCAGGGGCCCGAAATGAGTAGCTCCAATCAAGAGCCCTTGAGTAAATACCAATAGCGGCCTTTTCATTTTGCTGGGAGGCATCTGTATAGACGGCAATATGGTTAGGAAAATTGTCTAGGTACTCCTCTATGAGCCCATTTAACATATTGGCGGGCAGGTTCTTAGCATTCCTTGGGAGGGTGTTGTCAAAGAAGACCGCCGTGTCAGCCCGCCTGTGGTTGACCAGTACTAAAGATCTCACTGATACAGAAATATTTGACAGCAGGGAGTTAGTGAACACCACCTGAGGGAGCTTATACCGAGGCCACGGAGTACCAAAGAAGAGAGTTGGGTTCGTTGTAAATATAGGGTTAGCCAATCCAGGAACAGGCTCCAAAGACCTTAAAAATGTCCGCACAGTGATAAGCTCAAACCGGGAATTGAGATCAGGTATCCGCGCCTCCAAGTACAACACAGCATTAGCTACTGATTTAGGCAGACCTAAGCAAAGGCGCAGACCGCGTCGCTCCATAACAAACAGGGGTTCACGCTTGTACTTTGGGCACCCAGAAAAGAGAACGGAGCCGAATTCAAGGATTGGCCGTACATAGGTCTTATAAAGAAGTAGTAGAGTGTCTCGTCGCATACCGAATTTTTTGTTGCTGATCCTCACCAACCGGCCGAGGGCACGCTCACCCTTAAGCGCAATGCTTCTAATGTGTGGCCGCCAGTCTAAATGCGGGTCATATATTATACCCAAGTGTTTTGTTGAATCAACTTGCGGGATGAGGATAGAGTGATACGACAGAGAGATGTAAAGAGGGGTTGCTTGTGGGAAAACAAGGACGGCACACTTGTTCACATTTAAAGTTAACTTTATGCTGTCTAGCCAAACTTCCAGAGCATTTAAATACTCTTGCAGTAATTGGTACAGGATATGAATGTCTTTGGCAGAAGCGAAAAAGCGATATCATCCGCATACACATAAACTTTGATGGCAGGGTGAATAGGGATATCACGCATTAGTATGTTAAACAATAACGGTGAAAGAACGGAGCCTTGTGGGACACCTCTAGACTGAGCGTATGTTGTAGAAGTTAACGTACCCTTAGAACAAAAGAACGCTCTATTCTTTAAGAACTCTCCTATCCACGCAAATAGGTACAAAGGAGGTTGTACATTAGCCAGTTTATGAAGCAAAATGCTGTGTTCAACGCTGTCGTAAGCCTTTGCAATATCTAAAGTAACCAGAGCTGGTACCTCATTTTGCCTCATAGCAACCTTAATACGGCTCTCCAAGTCTATGTGCGCGGTCCAAATCGAACACCCCCGGCGAAAGCCAATCTGAGCCTCGCTAAAACCTTGAAGACTCAGAATATGACTCGTGAGGCGGCTGAAGACTACCCGCTCTACAAGCTTAACCAAATTTGATGTGAGAGCAATCGGCCGAATATTGTCGAGATCAAAACCCTTCCCCTGCTCTTTCAGCAGTAAAATAATTTTCGCTGTTTTCCAATTTTGTGGTATCCAGGCTTTTTCCAAAGACCAGTTCACAATCTGCAAGAGGTACGGGGCAAAATCTTGCATTAGGATTTTAAGCATGCCAACTGTTACACCGTCAATCCAGGGGCAGCAGATTGCAGGCAATTAACTACGGACGCTAAATCCGATAGATACCTTAGTGAAGTCTCCACCCAAATGAAACGGAGTTAATGGAAAGGTAGTGCGAGCTCGAAAACGCACAGCAAGGCCTTGAGCTATGGACTCTAGTATATCTTTTTCGTCCCGAGGTGGCAATACTGTGGACTGAGAGATGTGAGAAAAGGGCAGCACATGAGTACGTTCCATGAATCTATACAGAGACTTCCGGTTGACAGGATTAGACAGATAGGTGTTCAGGCTGGCGTTGTACTCATCCTTAGCCTTAGATATTGTTCTTTTAAAAGAGGCTGCAAAGAATTTGTAATTTATCCAGTTCTTTGGGCACTGGTTGTGCGTTAGACTCTTCCATGCAGCTTTCCTTCGACGATAGGCTTTTTCGCAGTCGTCATTCCACCAACAGGAAGGAGTCTTATTTACAACGCCTGACCGGACTGTAAAGACTGCTCGCCGAGAGGCGTCTAACACTGAATTTAATACCAGAGGGCCCCCGTCAGATTTATCGGAGGGGGAAACAGACGAGAGGGCCTCACCTAGGAGGTTCTTGAACAGTGTAGTGTTTATAAATTTTTGTGGCGAACCAGTCGCCCTGACTGGACTGCACGCAATAGTGAAAGTGATTGGGGAGTGGTCACTGGACGTACCGCAGTCAACTGTACACCACGAAGATACCGCTGTACCATTAACTGCTAGCGTTAAATCAATAGCTGATCGAGAATTAGCCCTCATGTAAGTTATGGCGCGACTATTGTAACAGCACACGCCGTTTGCTGACATCCAAGACCAAAGCAATTTCCCGCTAAAGTCTTATCTGAAACCCCAAATTACATGATGAGAATTGAAGTCCCCAGCTAGAACTACTCGTCTGCTGATGCGCAGTAACGCATCGAGCTCATCCGTCCTACGGACTCCTGCGGGGAAGTAGATATTTGCCACCGTAACAGGGGCGCACTGCGGAATAATGATTTCAACGGCAAGTATCTCACAATCAGGTCTCATAATTTTGTGAGACACTTTAGCACGATGATACAGTTTCGTTGAAATCAATGTTAGTAAGCCCCCACCCCTGCCGTTTGGGCGATCATTTCTAAAAACGGAGAAATTTTTAATTGCAAATGGGCGATTAGGATTGAGCCACGACTCCTGTATTAAAATAATGTCTGGACTATGTTTTAGTATAAGCTGCTGTAAATCGGGGAAAGAAGTTGATATAGAGCGACAATTCCACTGTAGAACAGATATTCCCGCCATGATTATTGCTTTAAAAACGTAGCCGCAACAGCCTCTTTCAACACATCTGTTTTCTTTGAAATTCCAGGCGAACTTTTCTTAGTCTTACCATGATGATGGTCAGATTTCGATGGAGAAGAGGAAGCACGACGCTTCTGAGATGGAGTAGTTATTTCAACATCTGACTCACAAGCGTTAGAGAGGGGGACTTGGCCAGAGTCATTTACATCCACGGACGTGGAGGTAGAAGGGGTGGTGGGCTGAATAGCAGCAGTGACAGAGGAGGAAGGACAGGTAGACGAGTTGAGGTTACTTAAAGCCGATGAAGCAGCCTGCGCGGAAATGACCTGGGACAAGGCGTCGCTGAACGTACTGATCATGCGGTCAAGTACGCCAGCAACAGCCTTCTCCACCGCAGCAACAACGGACTTAGTTAAGGCTGCCTCCACATCAGCAGTGGACGTGCGGGCAATACTTGCGTATGAGCACTGCCGTCTGTCAAGGCGACGGCAGCTAAATGGACGAAGAAGTTCGAGTGGTAATTAGATGAGAGCGTTGTGCCCCCTAGTAGGGCGTAGTAGGTCGGTGTTGTGTGGCGCCCTCTTGGGTCGACACACAATTCACTTAGCTGATTTGTAAATCTGGTCTAACAACAATGACTTTGTTTGCTGTGTGAATAAAACCGTGGGGAACGGGCGCAAGCCCGCTTTTGTTCCGCTTGGAACTGAGTCGTGTCCTTCAGCGGCCCGTTGCGGGCCTTGCCGGGGTGTTCATGCAACACCACATTTTGGCGACGAGGATGGGATCAGAGTAAGTGACGTTTGTACGCTTGCCCCGACTGTCGTACCATTTGCTTCGACTGGCCTGTGTTTTGCTGCCCCGCTCCACCTTCTCCTGCAACTTTAGAGACTTTGTGTCAGCATGGCGTCAGGCCTCGCTCCCGCGCCGTTTTTGTCTGCGCCCGGTTCGCCTGCAGTGCCGTGGAAGCGTTGGTTCAAACGTTTCGAGGCGTACCTCCTGTCGGCCGGTGGTAGCGACTGGGCACCGGAGCGGAAAGCGGCACTCCTTCTCACGCTGCTCGGAGCGGAGGGACAGCGCCAGCATTTCAACAATGAAGAAACTAGGCAAGCGTTTGCAGTCGCCGGCATAACGGCTGAAGCACTTCCGCAGACGCCGCTCGAGCCTGCCACGGAAGCGACGACCACAGACGAATACACACAGTTAGTCGGGAGCTTGGACCTGCTGTTTGCAGACACAACGAATTTCATCGTTCAGAGACACCGTTTTTTCCGGATACTTCAACTGCCCGGTGAGCCATTTACCCAGTATGTAGCGGCAGTTAAACAACTTGCGTTGACGTGCGAATTTGGCTCGGCGTTCGACGAGCGCGTCCGAGATCAGATCATCGAGGGCGTCTCAAACCCAGCGTTGCGCGAACGTTTTCTGAACGCTGGCCGAACGCTTACGCTGGCCAAGACAGAAGAAATTGGCAAAGCTTTAGAAGCCGTACAGCAAGCAAATGCAGCTTATCAGGGAACGCCGGTTTATCGCGTCGACGAACCTGTAACGGAAAATCCGACGATCGAACAGGGATGCATCCGTCAAGCAACTTCAGGATTTAGAGCGCCCGTTCGAGCTCGTGAGCAAGAAGGCGGATGGCGCAATTACACAGCGTCGGGTTTCCACCATGGCGTCCCCGGAACCGAGGAAGGAGGTAGAAGCAGCCAAGATGGAAGAAGGCGCCCGGAGTTCGAGCGACAAAGCCAGGAAGGGAGTCGTCAACCGTCTTGCTATCGTGGTGGCTCTCCGAAACATAATGCAAACGCAAGAAACTGTCCAGCCCGCAATCGTCGTTGCAACAATTGTAGAAAAATTGGACACTTCGCTCTAGTCTGTCGCTCACAGCATCAGTCCGCGACACTTCGCGCGTCGCAGGCGCCGGCCTCTACCGTGGAGGACGTACACATCCTGAATACTCCGCATATTAAGGCGAAAGTCTTTAATGCCTCATCGTTGTAAGCAGCAGTTGTCGACAGAAAATGTCACGCTTTTCAATTGGTCGAAACGGCCGTGACGTCACAGTGCGCGAATTTCAAACGGGGCCAATTGTACTTTGCCTAGTAACCATGCAACCAATTGAAGGGATCGTATAGTGATGCTCCAAGAAAGTGGGACTGAGCTTAGTTAATTGCTTACTTAACCAATTATCTTAATTAATCTGTCTCGTCAGACCAGATAAACAAATAAAAACGAGTAAGAAATTGGTCGAGCTCGGGAATCGAACCCCGGTCTTCGGCGTGCGAGACGACCATGCTATCCACTCCGCCATGCCAGCTCGATGCTTTGGAATGAAGTAAGGCGCGTATAGTGAATACGGTGTCTTCGCTCACTCTCATCCTCCTCCCTTCCCTTCCGGCGAGGTTTAGGTGTCCACAGAGATATGAGAGACATACATTTCCTTTCCTCAAAAACCAATTTACCGACGAGCGAGGCGTAGAACCGAATGCGCGATGGCGTTCTATGGATTCCCTGGCAGCGTTGCAAGACGCTGTCGCGTTCCGCTCTTAGAGGCGAAGCTTAACATTTAACCACACATCAGTGACCACACCTTAGGTAAAAAAAAGTGCCCCCTTGAATTTTGACGGGTGTCCACCGATATATGTGAGACAGTTCTTTCCTCAAATATAATTTTCATTTCCTTCATTACGGGTCCTCTTTGTCTTCTTTCACTCCCACTTCCTCCCTTCCTCTATGGTGCTGTTCAGGTGTCCACCGAGATGACACAATTTCTGCGCCATTTCCGTTCCTCAAAAAGTGTTGCGTTCAAAGGGCAAGGCATCGCGCCGAACAGGTGATGGCGTTCCGTGGACTTCCTGGCAGCGCTACAACACGCTGTCGCGTTCCACACCTAAAGGCGAAGCTTAAGCGTCATTAATGAGCACTTAATTAGTATTCAGGCATTAATCAGTAATTAACCATTAATTAGTGATTTGTCATCACAGTAATTAGTACTCAATTATATGTGACGCCACTAGTTCCACTGAAGCAGTCAAAGTGGTGCGGAAAACGCTTTCGCCTCTACGCACTTTAGACAGTCAAAGTGCCCCCTGCATTTTTCTGGGCATAGAATGGCCACAAAATAAGAAAGAGATAATAGCTACCGTAACGTTTAAAGGAAACCCAGTTCCTCTACTTGTCGACACTGGGGCTGCCGTTTCTCTTGTCAACAATGCTGATTTTCGGAAATATTTTGCACGCTTCTACACTTTGTCGTCGTCGACCCTGGCTCTCCGGGACTACTCCGGCAAGTTGATTCCCACACTGGGCACCTTCGAAGCTGACATACAGTACAACGATACTAAAGCATCGGTAACTTTTCATGTCACTCGACAAGGATCTTCGTTGCTGGGCCTTGACGCCATTCAGAAACTGCACATCAAAGTGATGGGGTCAACCCTCACTTGTCTCCAAGCCACTTGTCATCCGTTCGAGGTTCCGGAGAACACACCGCCAGGATTTGAAGCCTTGTTTTCGAGTGAGCTCGGTTTTGTCAAGGACTACGTCCATCAAATCAACCGCCGACCAGATGTTCCTCCCGTCAGTGCGAAGCTGAGACGCCTTCCGCTAGCACTGCGACAACAAGTCTCCGACGAGCTCGCGCGCCTGGAGCGCGAGGACATCATCGAACGCGTCGACGCATCGGAGTGGGTGTCTCCGCTGGTCGTCGTGAAAAAGAAGGATGGCTCCCTTCGCCTGTGTGTGGACTTGCGGGAGCCCAACAAAGCTATTGTCGTCGACGGCTACCCACTTCCGCACACGGAGGAACTCTTGCAGTTGCTCGCAGGAGCTACGTGGTTCTCAAAGCTGGACTTGGCTTCAGCATACCATCAAGTGGGACTCACGGAAACAAGTCGTGAGTTGACAACGTTCATATCCCATGAAGGACTATTTAGGTTTAAAAGAGTCTGTTTTGGTTTAGCTTCTGCCCCGGCTACATTTCAAAAGCTTATGTCAC
The DNA here is from genome assembly GCF_055824585.1 of Amblyomma mixtum. Lineage (NCBI taxonomy): Eukaryota > Metazoa > Arthropoda > Arachnida > Ixodida > Ixodidae > Amblyomma > Amblyomma mixtum. Next base: position 178,787,268 of record NC_143012.1, on the reverse strand, counting down.
ACGTGTTGAAAGGCTGTACGGGCGTAGTGTGCTATTTGGATGACATTTTGGTGTGGGGACGGACCAAGCCGGAGCACGATCGCAACTTGAAGGAAGTGCTGTCTCGCATTTCCACAACAGGAATGAAATTGAATCAGAAATGTGTTTTTGCAGTAAGGGAACTCACATTCTTGGGGCACAACCTGTCGGCCCAGGGTATTTCTCCCATGGAATCGAAAATCAAAGCTATAGTTAATGCACCTTCCCCTACGAACGTCAAGTCGCTGCAATCATTCCTAGGTCTAGCTGGCTACTACGCCAAGTTCCTGCATCATTATGCAGATTTAGTGGAACCGTTGCGGAAAATGCTCCGACAAGGTCAATCATTTGAATGGACGGTGGAAGCTCAGAATAGTTTGGTCAAGTTAAGGCGCGTTTGGCACGCAAACCTGTTGCGCAAATGTTCAACCCGGAATTACCTGTCGTAGTCACCACTGACGCCTCAGACGTTGGCTTGGGAGCTGTACTACAGCAGAAAGAAGGGTCGCACCTTCATACGATTGCTTTTGCGTCACGCGCTCTGTCGCCGGCTGAGAGAAAATACTCAGTTGGTGAACGTGAGGCACTAGCCTGTTTGTTTGCTTGCGAAAAGTGGCATGTATATCTGTGGGGTAGACGTTTTACACTCAGAACCGATCATCAGGCATTGGTTGCTTTGCTTTCCGCCGGCGATTCGGGTCGCCGACCACTACGCATCTCTCGCTGGACAGCTCGGTTGCTGAACTACAATTTCCAAGTAGAGTACTGCAAGGGCACACAAAATTATGTGGCAGACGCCTTGTCCAGGCCGCCCGTCGCAGAAAATTCTGACAATCAGGAGGAAGAAATCGTTTCGCTGGTAACACCAGTAGTCGACAAGGCAACTGTACAAAATGCAACAGCTTCTGACGTTACCCTGCAAAAGGTCATCAGTCAGCTCAGCAAGGGCTGGTTGCACAAGAAGGCTCTGTCAGTTGATCTTGTGCCATTCTTTCACATCCAAGAGGAATTATCCTTTGTAGATGGTCTACTAATGCGAGCAGATCGCGTGGTAATTCCTGAAGTACTTCGTCCCACTTTCCTACAGTTGGCCCATGAATCACATCCGGGCATAGTCCGCACAAAAGAACTGCTAAGAGAACGCTACTGGTGGCCACAGCTTGATAGACAGGTAGAGGAATGCATCAAACACTGTCTCATATGTCAAGCAGCTGACAAGTCAGCTAAGCCATCCTGACAAGTCAGCTAAGTTCCCTGGCCGGACCGCCCCTGGCAGAAGCTAGCCATGGACATTGTGGGGCCTTTGAACATTCCGCCGAGTCCAACGTATGCCATAACGTTAATGGATTATTATTCCAGATGGCCTGAAGTCTACTTCACTCCTTCAGTAACATCCCAGGATGTCATTGACTTTCTTATCTCTGTTTTCCAGACTCGATAGTTACAGATAATGGGCCACAATTTGTTTCGAGACAATTCAAAGACTTTCTAAAAGAGAGAGGCATACAGCATTTGCGGTCATCAAATTACTACCCTCAAGCAAATGGTCTTATTGAAAGATTCAACAGAGTTTTGAAGGAGACCATTCAAATAGCGCAGCTCCAAGGAGAACCCGTTAAACAAGCTGTCCTGCAACATCTGGGATGGTACTGGCTCACACCCCACTCAACTACGGGCGTGTCACCTGCAGTCCTGCTGCACGGCCGGCAACCGCGCTCGAAACTCGACATGAGCTGTACTTCCTTTCATAATTCGCAGCAAAGCACCTGGAACTTGCCTCAAACTTCCGCTACAGCAACGTCTCCAGAACACACATCTTCGGAGCAAACACAGGTGCGACAAAGGGTTGAAAATAAGCAACAGAAAATGAAAAACTACGTTGATAGACGTAGAGGCGCAAAGCCAACGGCCGTACAAATCGGTGACACAGTGAAGGTGCGGTCATTCAGAGCAGGTCCATCCAAATACATTGGACCTTTCAAAGTCCAGCGACAGCTTGGTCCAAGCACTTTCTTACTGAGTGATGGTAAAGTCTGGAATGCTTCTAAACTGGTCCGGGTACTGCCGGCCCCAGAAAATATTCCAAGCCCGCCAAGCATAGATTATTCCTATGCAGGCTTAGCACACGCTGCTGAGAATGCAATGGCAGCAACTCGAAACAAGCTTCGAGCTGAAACAAGTGCCGAAATGTCCGAAAATGTGTCGCCTCCTGTTGCAGATACCCTGGATAACGCTTCGCGCAACGAGGGAGGGAAGGAATATAGGCCGTCAAAGTCAGCCGAAAGTGGCCGCACCACTGCGCACGAATCCACAGAGGACAGCAGTTGTAGTTTTCCTGAGCAAAGCGACCCAGGGACTTCCAGTTCGCACAGCCGCGGGCGCCCAGTGCGTCAGCGGAAACCACCTTTCTGGGCCGTAGACTACCAGATGTAGTTCTGGAGCGAAGGGTAGCACACCTGTTTTTCTTGGCCTGTAGTAGCGACTGAGCTGTCCGTGGCCAGTGGGCCAGTCATGGAGACTTTACAAAGCGGGTAATGAATGAATACTCCTGTATCGCTGTGATTTTTACTCACTTTCCTTTCTTTGCAAGTTCCTCATGTTTTCGCATTCAGCGCACAATGATGTTGTGATAGGTTGTGTATAATGATGAATCTCCTTGTGTGTTCTCTGTTACGGTGGATGTACAAATCTAGTGTTGTTTCTGGGTGAGATTGATCGTATGTCGTGCCCATAGTCACTGTATATTGTGTGTGCTTTCTTTTGCCATGTGTAATGACTGCTGAAATGAGACATTTTTGTGCCTTCAACACGTCATAACAGAAATAGCACAGCCATAAAATCGGATAGTTTCTGTTTGATGACCATTGTATAATGTTTGCTGTCTCGCGGCACATGTTAAGAGAGCAGTATTTTTCGCAATATCTTAACATTATTTCCTAGGGGGAGACGATGTTGTGTGGCGCCCTCTTGAGTCGACACACAATTCACTTAGCTGATTTGTAAATCTGGTCTAACAACAATGACTTTGTTTGCTGTGTGAATAAAACCGTGGGGAACGGGCGCAAGCCCGCTTTTGTTCCGCTCGGAACTGAGTCGTGTCCTTCAGCGGCCCGTTGCGGGCCTTGCCGGGGTGTTCATGCAACACCACAGTCGGGAACGCCCACGTTATACACGTGTTGTTTGTTACCATAGCATCGCGTCAACGCTTCCCCGCGCACCTGGCGACGACCGCTATGGTCTTCTCTGTCTGGACATGTTGCAGGGAAGGGGTCGGACGCGGAGGGCCTGTCTTCAATGTTCAGGCACTCTCTCCCTTTCCTCAATGTGGTAGTCGTGTTTGACGTGTAGCCGGTCCAAGAGGCGGCGACCGGACATGCTCTTTGAAATACACATGTATTGGTCGACTAAGTGGGCTTCTCGATGTTCCCGAAATGTGTTCACCACGCCCAAGGTCAGAAGTGGATGACCTCCGGTGGATGACCTCCAGTTGGTCATCATCGTGTTTGCGCAGGTGCAAGTAGAAGGGTTGAGTAGAGGATTCTGCTCGTTACGAAAGCATGGGCAAGCCGCAGTGCATCCGTGCTCGTAATCCGCCCCGCTTGTTGGAGACCCGGCGGACCATGGTGGTGGTGGTGAAAACTTTTTAATAAACAACAGGAGAGTTTGCAGGCCAAAAATGGCCCTTTACATAGGTGGAGTCCTTAGTCCGGGACCCCGCTGGACGAGGCCGCTACTCGCGCCCGTTGGACTAGAGCCCTTTGAGACTCCAGCCCCGAGCAGTTGAGCAGGGCTGCCTCCCATGCCTCTCGGGAAGGGGAAGGATTGGGGGGAAGGGAAGGATTCTTTTGACAGGCCCAAACCATGTGGAAGGTATCGGAAACTTCCCCACAGTGAGGGCAGCGCCCATCAATTTTGGGGTCGAAATGTTTCACTATTGCAGGACACAACAGAGTGTTGGTCTGCAAGCGCCTCAGAGTTCGCTCATCAGCTTTACTCAGGCCCTTAGCAGGGACCGGGAAAAGACGATGGCGTTCGCAATAGTCGTCCAGAATTTCTCTGAACCGCAGAAGCGGTTGCACAATCTCCGAGCCGGAAGAGCCTGGGTGAGGTGCCCGGTAGGTAAGCGCTCGGGCAGCCGCGTCCGCAGCCTCATTACCTCTAACGCCCTGATGGCCTGGAGTCCAAACTATGCGTTTGGGCGAAGGGTCCGATTCCCTCACTTCGCGCTTTAATATACTCGAGGCTAAAGGTGAAATCTCGCCAGCCAGGTAGTGTTGACAGGCTCGACGCGAATCTGTCACGATTACCTTCGAATTCAAGTCCGAGGCGGCAAGCGCAATGGCTACTTCCTCAGCCTGTGCTGAATTTCGAGCCCGAAAGGAGAGCCCGTTAACGCATTGATCCTGGTGAACTACTGCGGCCGTGTAGAATCCATTGGGCGACGGCCCTGCCACGTCAACGTAGTATACACCCTGTTTGGATCCGTGTTGGTGTTCGAGGGCCCGAGCACGCGCCTCTCGTCTGCCTTCGTGTGTATGTGTGTTCATGTTGCGCGGGAGTGGAGGGACCCAGAGCTTGTGACGCCATAGCTCCGGAATCCGACACGTCTCCTCTGGAGTGCACTCGTGTTGGATGTGGAAGCGGTCTAGCAGGCGGCGCCCGGATGCCGTCTGCGAGAGTCGTGTATATTGGTTCACGAGGTGGGCCTCTAGTAACTCCTGGTAGGAGTTGATCACCCCCAACGCCGACAACTTAGCATTGGAGGTGGCCACTGGGAGGCCCAGTGCTCGCTTTGTAGCCTTTCTAACGATGGTGTCGATTCTTATTTCTTGTTGTTTCGTAGTGCAAAGGTAGGGAGCGGAGTAGAGGATCCTGCTGGTCACGAAGGCATGGGCGAGCCGAAGCGCGTCCCTGCCTCGCAACCCGCCGCGCTTGTTAGAAACGCGATGGATCATGCGTCCGACCTGTTCGCCTACGCGCTTGAGTTTGGCAATAGTGGATTCCGGGCTGAGCATGTTATGGATGAACAGACCTAGTATGCGGAGCTCCCCGACCTCTTTGATAGGGCCTCCCGTCAGAGAGATTTGCAAACTCGTGTTGTCCTTAGGATCGGATCTGATGTGCAGAAGTTCCGATTTTGCGGGAGCACATTGGAGACCACAGCCGATAGCGTAGCTATCGGTTATGGTGGCGGCCCGCTGAAGGCGGTCCTCCATTTCCCCAAGGCTCCATTCGGTAGTCCAAATTGTTATGTCGTCCGCGTATAGTGCGTGATGAATGCCTTCCACCCGGGCCAATTGGTGGGGAAGCTGCATCATGGCAATGTTGAAAAGAAGTGGCGACAAGACCGCCCCTTGGGGTGTACCCCGTGTACCCATCGTGTATGGTCCGTATTCGTCATCCTCAATCTTGAGGAAGGCCTGACGCTTCGAGAGAAAGTCTCTTACATATGTGAATGCCTTGCGCCCACAATCAATGGTACTCAAGTTAGCCAAGATGCTGCTATGACGAACGTTGTCAAAGGCCCCCTTAAGATCAAGGGCAAGGATGGCCTTGTCGTTGTGGCGCATGGCAGTGGGTCGTATTATGTAGCGGTGTAACTGGAGGAGGACGTCCTGCGCAGACATATGCGGTCGGAACCCGAACATAGTGTCTGCAAAGAGGCCCTTGGTCTCTATGTGTGGAGAGAGGCGATCCCTAACCATCGTCTCCATAAGCTTGCCCACACAAGAGGTTAGTGAGATGGGCCTCAGGTTGTCGTTATTCACTGGCTTGCCTGGCTTAGGGATGAAAGTGACCAAGGAGGTCTTCCATTCGGGAGGGAGTGGACGCCCGTCCCAAATCTGGTTAATGTACCCTAGCAGGTGGAGGTAGGCCGAATCTGGGAGGTTGGCCAACAGATTGACTGTTATGCGATCCCGACCCGGAGCCGTACTTCGCCGCATTTTAGCTAAAGCCGCCTTAAGGTCGTGTAACTCAAAAGGGGCTTCAATGTCGGGATTCGGCTTTCCCGCGTACTCGTGCTCGGGCCCAACTGGGTCCTCTATGCGGCAGAGATATCTGTCGCACAGGGTGTCCGCGAGTTGAGCCGTCGTACCTTGGTACCCGTGCAAAGCCCGCCGGAGCTGTCTTTGCGTCTCCCCTCTCGTTTGAGTGGGGTCGATGAGACTGCGAAAGAAGCGCCATGTTCCTCTCGAGCTCATCTGACGCGCTGCCGAATTACACTTCTCTATCCAGTTTGAATCGGTGAGCTGGGCAGCATACGCCGCAGCCTGCTCCGTGAGGTCGACAATGCGAGCCTTAAGTTTGCGATTCAGCTTTTGCTTCTTCCACCGTTTGGTAAGACTCCGGCGAGCCTCCCACAAGTGCAGGAGGTGATTGTCCACTGCAGGGATCTCTTCAGTGGTCTGAAGTGTCGTGACGTGTTGTCTTTGTATTGGCGAAGTTTGGCTAGGGTGGTGTCGACCCTGCGTTGATGGTGCATGTAGAGGCCAAGGACGCGGATCGCTTTGGCCTCTCAGATCAGTCCCGAGGGGACACTGATGCGAAGCGGAGTTGGTTCCCGGAGGCCTTGTACGTGCACAAATTATGATTTTGCTGGGGCGCACTGCAGTTCGCAGTAGGCCGTCGAGCCGTCTACTAGGGTCGCCGCTGCTTGCAGGCAGGATTCCTAGTAGCCCCGGTTACCTTGCGTGGCCCAGATTGTAACGTCATCCGCATAAAGAGCGTGATGTATCCCGGGCAAAGGAGACAATTTGGAGGGAAGATGAAGCATTGCCAAATTGAGGAGGAGGAGAGACAGGACCGCGGCTTGAGCTGTTCCCCTCGAGCCGATGGTGTATGGCCCGTGTTCCGCATCTTGTATGCGAGGAGACCTCTCAATAAACACGATGCCATCAACGCGATGTCAGTGCACGTTAAAGAGCCCCAGGTGGTCGAAATTTCCGGAGCCCTCCACTACGGCGTCTCTCATAGCCTCAGTCGCTTTGGGACGTTAAACCCTATAAACCAACCAGCCAGCATAGCTTCCGCGCCGAACGAACGGGCAGAAAGCGGCCTCACTACGCCCAAACGTGGCGAGCTGGAGGCGCTGACGTCGCGCGCTAGCTGCTTGGGTAGTGACCACGGTGGTAGTGACGTACATTGCGAGGACGAGGTTTTAGCTGGCGCTGTCTGATGGCGCTACGTGCGCGTCAAGCGGAGAGAAAGAGTAGCGGGCTACTGGAATTTGTCGCTCACGGCCAACGCCGGCGACACCGGCGTTTCTGCAACACGGGGCCGTTAACGCTGTCGCGTTAAAACCGGTGCAAAGAAGAGACTCAAACCCGGTCTACAGCGATGGCAGCAAGCCTAGGTATTGTGTTGCCAAGCAGCCATGGTGTAAAATGATTAAAGCAATATTTCTAATGCTACGGACCAAGGAAACTTAATTAGATACTTAAATACTTTGCCTTATGAGTAAAGGCTTGGTTAAATTTCTTAATTTTATTGCATCATGCTTACTGTGCTCCGTGTTACAACGGGGTCTGCATTGTTTGCGCGAATTTGCAAGACTTGTTGCTGTCGCTGTAGCCGTGCTCACTAAACAGTTCCTTATGCTCAGCTCAGCCTCTCTCCTAAAGGATTGCGATTGCTGTTTTTTGTGCCGCCTTCTTTGCTAGCCGCTTTCGTGGGGAGACGACTGCACACGGATTTCGGAGACCCGCGCACATTTGAGCGGCAAAGGTTGGCATGCGCTGAAAGGCAACAGTCCTCAAGTCAGACAGGGACCCACGTCCATTTAGCTGCTAGCGAAGGAAAGGGCATTTTCGGACAGAGGAATCTGAAGCAACGCAGCAGCATGTGATGGCGCTGATTGTCGACTGTTTTATCTGCGTTGTAAATATTTACCAGCGCTTCATGAATAACATTTAGTTCAATTTAGTTAATCTTTGGTACCAACCGTCCTATAGGCTACATGAAAATCCGCTTCGTTGAAAAAGGTTGGCGTTCTAAATATGGAAGGAACGAGCAAAAGAGGAGAGTCAGTCGCACAACAGAATCAAGTGTGAGAAAAGCAGACGGCTGCGTTGATGCCGTTTCAAGGTGCTTAAATGAGCGCAAGGTCGGCGGGGAACAGTTGTGATGCAGAAGGCGCATCCGCATGCACAGACCGAAGCAGTGCCCAGCATTGGGTAAAAAGTGCTACATGTGCAAAGTTCTTAATCACTCTGCTAATGCTGTAGGAGCTCGAAATAAATGAGAAATTCGAAGGACTTACACATTCTCGATGTCAGCAGTAAAGGTGGTTTGGTTTATTGGTTTATTGGTATATTGGGGTTTAACGACCCGAAGCAACTCAGGCTATGAGGGACACAGTAGTGAAGGGCTCCGGAAATTTCGACCACCTGGGGTTCTTTAACGTGCACTGACACTGCACCTTAAAGAACCCCAGGTGGTAGAAATTTTCGGAGCCCTTCACTAAAGGTGGAAGCACGGATAAGTAGTCTCTAAAAGCACACATCAATGACCCGGAAATAGCGGAAATATACACAGGCTCGCAAGCAAGCCCTTTTTCCGTTTTAAGGCGAAAGGTTATAATGCCTCATCGTTGTCGACAGAAGACTGTCAGCAGAAGCTTGTCAGCAGAGGTGTCACGCTTTGGACGGGTGTCCACCGAGATATGTGAGACAGTTACTGCGTAATTTCGTTTCGTCAAATACAATTGTCATTTTCTTCAATGGGGCCCCTCTTTCTCTTTATTCTTTCACTCCCACTTCCTCTGTTCCTGTACGGTGCGGTTCAGGCGTGCACCGAGAAGACAGAGAATTACTGCGCCATTCCCTTTCCTCAAAAAGCGTTGCGTTCAAAGGGCTAGGCATCGCGCCGAACTGGTGGTGGCGTTCCGTGGACCACCCGGCAGCGCTACAACACGCTGTCGCGTTCCACTCCTAAAGGCGAAGCGTAAGCTTCATCAATTAGCAGTTAAACAGTATTTAGTCATTGATCAGTAATTAGCCATTAATTAGTAAATTTGTCAGTACTTAGTAATTAGTCATTAATTATGTGTCACGTCATCCAGTCGTGACATCACCAGTGCCACAGAGGCAGTCAAAGTGGTGCGGAAAACGCTTTCGCTTCTACGCACTTTAGACAGTCAAAGTACCCCGTGAATTTTTTTTTGTCACCACTGCCCGACTGATCGCTTCCACCTTCGAATGCATAGCTGCAGTGCCCTGACTGCTGACTTCATGTCCCAAAAAGGATATTCTGTCGGCATAAAAAACACATTTCTCTTTCAATGTGAGGCCTGCGTTAGAGATCCGCCTCAGAACTTCTCAAAAATTGTCGTCATGCTCTTGAGCAGTCTTGCCCCCCACTGTGACATCGTTGATGTAACAAAGCACCCTTTGGCACCCATTTAGTATGGCTGACATCAACTTCTGAAATCCTGCAGGAGCCGATGCAAGGCCAAAGCACACTCTCCTAAACCTGAAGAGGCCTTCGTGCGTCTCAATGGTTCTCAATGGTTCTCACGGCTCTCAGTTGTTTATTTATATATTTATTTAGAGCATGCTGCAGGCCCAGTGAAGGGACTTGGCAGGAGGGGCACAATAAGCACAGTAAAAAAAGCACGAAAAAAAGTATAAGGCAAGCCATAAAATGAAAAAAGCCAATGAACGGCCTGTTCTAAGGCATTAATGTCAACTACTGATGATAGTGGCAGCTGATTCCACTCGGGAATGGTGTGGGGAAAGAAAGAAAATTTCAATATGTTAGTTCTGGCAAAGTAATGTTTTAACAATTTAGTGTGCCTTTTTCTTGTTGACCTGAACGTTATCGGTTGGAGGTACAAATCGGGAGCCACTGAAAATTTGTTATTTTTCAATAGAAAGAGAAACCTTAACCTTAGTATTCTGTGCCGAGCTTTAAGGGGCTGTATATTATGTTGACTCAATAGAGCAGGTGGTGATCAGTGGTGCGATATTTAGAAAATATGAACCGGATGGCTTTGCGCTGAATTCTTTCAAGGGCATTAATGTTAGTCTTTGTGTGAGAAGAAGAAGAAGAAGAAGAAGAAGAAATTTCTTTATTTTGCTTGAGCAAAAAAGGTGACGGAAGAAAAAGCTGCTTAGTTGCAGCTTGACAAAGCTCCCGCCACCCAGACAGCAAGCACTTTCACAGCACATAGTTTTACAAAATTGATAAAACAGTCCTCTGAAAAGAGCAGTCAATTGTGAATTGTCACGTGCAGAACAATAAACAAAATAGACACTTGAGACAAGATTAAAAGAAAAAAAGGAATCCGTGGTACAGGTTAAACAAAAATTTTATAAATTCCCTTGTGCGACATTTGCAGAATGTCTATTTGTTTTTCGTCCAGTCCATTGAGCGCATGCGGTATGGCGTGTTTTAGTCGTTGTTTTCCGTACATTGTACGGGAAAATGGAATGAGCCATGGTGACTGATAGCGAAATGAATAGGTATTTGTTGGTTTTTGTAGTCTAGCTAAGGTCAGAAATGTCTCAGATTTTCCTTGTATTGCATTCTTGTACTTACTTAACAGGTTATAAGAGTACATATCTTCCACTTTTAGAATGCGATGTTTGAGAAAAAGGGGTCCTGTGTGTTCTAAAAATGATGTGTTTTCAATAATGCGGATGACCCGTTTTTGTATTAAGGCAAGTTTATTGATGTTTGACTTGGTGGTATTTCCCCAAAGCAGTATACAGTAGCGGAGTTGTGAATAGAAAAGGGCATTATATAAGAGCTTTCTTGTAGCTAGTGGGAGGGTGTGACGGTGTTTGTTTATTGTACCTACAATCCTACTTAGCTTTGTCGACAGATGTTGAACATGCTCGTTCCAGGACATGTGCTCGGAAAAGAACATGCCAAGCGTTTTCACACACGTTTCCAGCCCAAATGTATACGGACCGAAGGTAATGGTGGGAGATATTCCAGGTAGGACTCCGGGTGCACGAAAAAGAATACATTTTGTTTTGGATTCATTTAGTATCAGGCTATTTTTTCGGCACCATTCCTGTAGATTGTTGTAGATTGTAGGATCCCAAACAGTGCATGCATGCTCATGTTTTGGCCTAATCATGGTGTAATGTGTCAAATGTTTAACGTTAGGGGGAGCTTCTTTTAACTTGTGCCTAAGAAAACAAAGATTGCGCAACGACGAAGAGCATACTGTTTAAATATGTTTATTCCAACTAAGATTATTCGTTCGTGTTACTCCTAGGTACTTGTATTCTTTGACTCATGAAGGGTGCCGAGTGGGAAGCTTATATAAGAAATGACTTTCTTTTATTAGTGATCCGCATAAATACTGCCTTGTCAGCGTTCAGTTTCATCCCCCATTTAACGCACCATTCACAAATATTATGTACATTATAATTAAGTAAAATCGGGTCACCTGGAACTTTAACTTCATTCAACAAAACACAGTCATCGGCAGTCATCGGCAAAAAACCCAATCCGAACAGGAAGAGTGATGATGTCGGTGATGTCATTAATATAAATAGGAAACAGTAATAAGGGACTGGAAGTTTATTAGAAAAATGAACCTCGATACCAGCATATTTAAATCGGTTAGATAAATAAGCCAACCAAGTTAACAATAAAAGAAGGAAGAACTAGTTTCAAGGTTATGGGTAAGTTTACTGTGCGGAACTAAAACAAAGGCTTTCTTAAAATCTAGAAATATTACATCTATTTGGCCGGAATTGTCAAGAACCTGAACGAAATTGTGAATTAAGGATGTGAGTTGGGTGACCGTAGAAAAGTTTCCGAAAACCATGCTGGAAAGCTGATAATTTGTTGTTGTGATCAAGAAATGTTTTAATGTAATTCGCTACGATATGTTCAAGAAGTTTGCACGATGAAGAGGTGAACGATATAGGACGATAATAAACAAAGAATGCGGCATACACCTCCCATACACCTGCTTTGTGTATGGGAACGACACGGGCCACCCTCCAATCGGGTGGTAGGCATGAAGACAAAAGAGAAGCACGAAAAATGGTAGCAGGAAAGTGCGAAACCATCTCAAAATAACGATGTAAAAATGAGTTAGGTGTTTCGTTTTGGCTCAGGAGTTGCTTTTGTTTTAAGATTCAATAGCATTGCAAAAATACCATGTTGTGATGCAATATCGTGCACAGGCTGGGAACAAGAATCACGAGTTGTAAAATTATTTGCAGGTTGAGAAAACACACTGTGAAAATATGAATTGAACTTGTCAGCAATATTTATTTTGTTGGTAAGCAGCGTGTCCTCAAGCATAATCGCAGGCAGGGTTTTTTTTTTGTTTGCTTAAAAAATTCCAAAATTCTTGAGGAGCGTTACGAACGAAATTTCGAAAAATGTTTTGAAAGTAATGTCGCTTAGCAGGTGCAACAGCTTTGGTCAAAGAAGCCCGCTTCATTTGAATGATGCTGCGAGGGACATGTGCTCTTCTTAAGCGTGCAAGTCTTCTTTTGAGATGCAAGATTTCTCGCGTAATCCAGGGATTAGATTTGCCATTTTTTATGCGGACCATATTAACGTAGGTTTCGGGCCTTCGCGCGACGCCCGGCGGTGGCCACCATTGACCTTGAAGTGATGTCACATGATGTGACGTCACGTGATGACGTCACACCGGCTGCAGATGGGGCCTCATATCGCGCCGTCGGACGTCGCCCGGCGGAGGCCTCCACGCTTCGGTTCGCGCCGTCGCGTGCGACGCGGCGGCGGCGCCACCATCGCTGCATCACGTGATATGTGACGTTACGCCAGGGATGAAGCGGCGCGCGCCCGCCGTCGCTTCAGTCTCTGTGCCCGCAATCGCGCCAGCGTCTTTGCGCCGGGCGTGTATGCGGTCAAGATGCCTCCAAACGCTAAGGACGTTAATAATAAGAATGCAAAACGAAGGGTGCTTCTCATCCACTGGGCTTAACCTTGATAAGCCTCCAACTTTTTGGCTGTTGTTGAAATAAACTGGTCGATACAATGTGTGCACATGTCTTTAAACTTAGACCAGAGTTCAGATGTGTCAGTTCCGCCAAAGCTCCTGAGACACAGGTATAAACAATCTAATACACTCTCATCCCTGGCACACGAGAAATCTTTTGCAAGCACGGTTTTGGACCGTACGGCACATTTATCAGAGACGAAGTCGCAAGTGAAATACACCAACTCATGATCAGACAATCGTTGATGGATAGAAAAAGAAAACGTTTCAAGAGAGCGGGTCACAAAAACCAAGTCAAGAATGGAAGCAGATAAGCCATGAATACGTGTAGCTTGTCCTACTACTTTTTCAAATTGTGACACAGCATAATATCAAATAAATGTTCAGCATTTGTGCAATCTCGTGAGTTAGATGAGGCCAAATCCTAATTACTACCGGGTAAGTTAAAATCACCTACAGGAAATACGTTTTTATGTTTGAATGATATGTGTTCTGACAAATCGCGCAGAAACTGATGAGGGGAATCTGGAGCTCGGTAAACAGCGAATAGAAAGATGTAACGGCCCCTAAAAGACACTTTCAGGGAAATGCTTTCATGGTCATCGATTTGGCGAGTTAGAGTCGCATGAATATTGTTTTTCACGCCGATAGACCTGATAAGTTGGAGGAAAAACGTCTTTATTATCTATTTCATCCCGGAGCCACGTTTCAGTAATGATGATGATATGTGGATTGTAGCCAAGAAGTGCCTCAAACTGTTCGCTTTTGTTGATTATGCTCCGCGCATGTATGTTTATGTGTTAATTCCTTCTTGCTCCGCGCTCTACGTCATTCACTCTTTTGTGTGCTCCGCGATGGCAGTTTCAACCATGCGCTAGTGGTATAATCCCAAGAAAACATTTGGCCAGCAACGATCAACTTATCACTGATTAAGATCACCTCCATTTTGTTGTCTCTCTCAGTTTTAGCACCATTGCATAATAGTTTTCGCTTCCTGAGGGCTTCCTTGGAGTAGTCATTCTGAATAGATACATTTTTTCTTTTGTCAGTTGTCAGTTCCAGCTGATGGTATGCTGCTTTCAAATCCAATTTCGACAACCTAGTTGCACCTGCCAGCTGATGCAGCAGTTCTTCTGTGTGAGGAAGGGGGAACCCACGCATTATGACGGCCTTGTTCACCTCTCGTAGGTCAACACAAAGGCGTATAGTACCATTACGATACTCACGACGACGATAGCAGGCACCCATTCTGTGACGATAGCAGGCACTTTTTCTATAATGCCTGACAGTCCCGTTAGGCGCAATTCACCAGACACACGTTGACGTAGTGTAAGCGACGATTTTCGTAGCTTTACAGCAAAAGGCTTTACCGAAGGATGAACTTTGACTAGGTGTAGAAAACCTTTAGCTAGGCCAAGTTTCATTCATTCATTCAGAATTTATTTCAGACAACGGACAGGTGTCCAGGGTGTAGAAGTTCATCAGAGAACAGGTATGAAAATTCACCACGCAGGCGGGCTGGGAGCAGCGATGAAGGCTGTCACTGTTTGCATTCAAGACCGTGTACTCCCTTCAATACAAAGTTGTAGATTCTGTTTGGCATCAAGTTCCAGAAGCGATGTACCACGCTTCATGACATGGAAACGCGAGTACGAACCTTCTTGAAACCCACATTCGCCAGAAAGCAACCCTTCACCACAATCCGTTGCTTCGAGTAGTCCACCAGCCGCACTTAGGCATCCGTAAGTGGACAGCCGGGGAAGAGTTCTTGAAAACTTGCTTCACTCAGCACGGAGACAGAACGACCCAGTGTCGATGAGGACGCTCAGAGTAATATTATTCACATTTAAGTCGATGCAGATGCCTTTAACACGCATGTCGTCAGGACTGAGGTTTAGAACGGAAATTGCATTCGTCACGTCAGACGTGGCCTAGCTCTCCCGGTCCACCGGAGACTAGCACTTGCCTCTTCACCGGCACAAAGATGCAAAGTACCCACCCGATTCTGTCGCACTTTCGACACCTCGCCTTTTCAGTTCGGCATTCTCTTGCACTGGTACGATGATCGGTAGACCCGCAATGGTAGCTTGCCGAAAAGCGACTAGTCCTCCCACGTGCAGGCTTCTCAACTATTCTGTGCACGACCGAGTCAGTTGACAGCTCCTTGAGTTCATGTCGTGTCTGTTCGTTGTGTTTGCCAAGTTCCATAGCTCGGCTCAGCGTAAGGCTTGTTTCCTCGAAAAGCAGACACTCACGTATTTGTTGTGATGTTACAGCTTCAAGTATGTAGCTGGTCTCGTACAGCCTTCTCAATTTGGCCACCGAAGTCACAGCTTGCAGCGAGCTCGCGTAGTGCAGCGGCATACGCTTCGAAAGGCTCACCCGGCAGGTGGTGGCGCTGCCGAAAGCGGTGTCGCTCCATCAGCTCTTTGGTGCTTGTAGCGAAATGCAAACAGTGCAAGTGCCTCGTCGAAAACATCGATGTCAGGCTCGGTCTTGACATTTACGTTCATGAGCTCCGACGTGGTAAGTGGCGGGAAACTGTAACATATGCGCTGCCCCTCCAAGCCTAGTACATTCAGTAAAATCGCTTTTCTGCGTCGTTGCGTGAGGTCCTCACCCCCGATTGGCTCTAAGTGGTTGAGGAACGCAAGCCTTCACTGTCTCCACGGCACTGATGCAGGAGCCGGCGTAGCAAGAAACGGAGACGGTGGAGGGTTGTAGTTAAATAAGGCAGCCATGGCTTACCGGCGTAGAGCGAGGCGCAAGCGTCAGTAAAGCGGAGGGCGACACTGGCAGCGCACGAGGCGTAACTTGACGGTGCAACGTGGCGAGCGACGGAGACCGCTGGCGCGGATGACGCAATTCGAGCTCGCATGCTTAAACGTGACGAAGCTTCGGGCCGATGCCGCCAAGCGTGTGCCGTACACAACTGACTGTCTTACATCGTCGCCATTTATGTTGTATCGCAGCCAGAGGAAAAAAGGGCGCGGCAATAAGAGAAGACACCGGGTACAGAGCCGAACCTACAGTAACGGTCAACAAAAAAAAAGTTTATTTGCGGTAAGCGGCTTAGATACCCTCGGCTAGGGGCGCACAATTATAACTTGCACAGAACTGAGTTCAGCAGGTTGCCAACACGCAACAACCAAAAAGCTACACATGAACACATGAGAATGCCACATATTTCATGGCAATTTAGCTTAGAATCAGTTTTATAAAACGTTTATTTAGAACTTTCACAAAGTTTAGATCAACGATAGCTCCTTTAATTAATCGAAAGATGCGCGAAGTGGTATGTTGGGCTTTGCGCTACTGGTACTCAAAAATGCGCCAGGAACATAACTCCAATATAATTGTGCGCTCCAACATAGACAGCCTGTCCGACATGATGACGACCTCCGAATTTGACCTAGGTCATTCCCAAAATTTGCAACACGGTAAGTTGCCTGGCGAGTTGGTACATGATTTCAACGAAAACAGCGTTAGAAATATCGGACCGAGAATAGGAGGCACGCAAACACAGCACTAACAACTGAAGGTCAATTGCATTGCTCGCAATAAATACCAGAATAAAGAAATAATAATGGAACAATGTGACGGAAAGGGCGGGTCCATTTGTCACTTGTTGTCGTCATGGGTTTCCAAGATATCCAGTTTTTTTTCTTGTCACGGCCGTCGACGAGGCGCTTACGCACAGGCCTGAAGGACCGCCGCTTGCTAGGCTATTCGATGAGCTGTGCGCAGACCCGACTTTTTCTTCCGCTTGCGCTATGCTTGATATAACTGCCGCAGAAACCACCAGGGGACCCCCCAATGAAATCGGCGGATTTAAAAATTTATTGATTTGACAAAGTGGCAGCCTGATTTTTAGGCTCATGATGGAGTGGGACACAAAAGTAATAGAACGCTTGTAGCGCAACATGTAAGTTGCATAAAGAGCCGGACTGCTTTCAAGAAACTATATGACCAATCCGCACACCGCTAAAGCAAGCGAGATTGCGAGTAATAGGCCGCTCAAAAATTGCGACGAGATTTAGTAAAAAAATTTATACGCTTTGGGATGAGGAAGCAGACTCTTAGTTTTCAATATAACAGCAGTAAATGGACCCTTCTAGTAGACGTTTCAGTTTGGTTTTCGTGCTCTGTTCCTGTCGGTGATGGCGCCATCTCTTAAGGGCACTCTTCATAGCGCCTATAGCTACTGCTCTTTTTGCTAAAATTGTGCGGAGATGACTACAGTTGTAGGCCTTTCTTGGACCGTGGAGCACAGCACCAGCATAGGTGATCTTTGGTTACGAACAACCATAATTCAAGGTATTGTAGCTGACCCTCGTCTGGCAATTTTGTCAGTCAAATGTCTCCCATGTTTTCGGAGAAGAACTTGAACATGGCACCTACGTCCTTGACTGGGTCCTGTTAAGACATTTTGTAGATCACACGAAAGTCGTCGACAAAGCGAAAAGGCCTGATACGTTTGTGGTTGGCAAAGCTTCTTGCAGCCGACCATCAGAGCTTGCAAGGAGAAGATCGCTGAGTAGAGGTGCGACACAGGAGCCATTGCACACTCCCTCTTCATTAATTTTGATAAACTTAAAAGGAAGGTAGAAGGCGAGAACTTCGAGGAACCTATCCGTGCTGATTCCGCACGCCTTCTGGAACCTCACTGTACCCACTGTTTGGATGCCTTCTCTGATGGTTTCAAAGATGGAGGCATACAGTAGCGTATAGTGCAGAACTTTGCAATCAATGAAAAAGGCACTCCTTCGCATGTGATTTAGACGAAAGCGGAGACTTCTCCAGGCTTCTTGACCAGGAATGGGTCCTCGACGGCGAGCATGCAGAGAAATTCTTGTAGGTACCGCCCTATGGAGTGGTGCAAGTGCCCTTTTTAGCCACGATCACCCTGAAAAGCCAATACTCCTTATGTGTCTTCGCCGAGAATAAAGCATTTAGGTGCAGCCCTTTGCTTTTCGCACAAAGCTTCTCTGCTTCTTTCTTCATGACTTGAGGCTTGAACTTTTCCAGCTTGCGGATGTTCGTCAAGACGGCCTCACGTGCCTTCTCTCCGATCGTAGATGATGGCAGGACAAGAATACCTCCTTCTCCTATTTCTTTTCTTGTTAGTGCCATCGATGGGGTGCTTGTCGCACCTTTCTTTTCTATGGGGTAGGCACCATATAGCTCTCGCTTGTGTTGGCGAATGTATCGCCTGTGAATTTTGCATCGTCGTGAAGAAGGCGCCTAAACTTCGAAATTTATTTGATTCCTGAAACATGACCGGAGGGCTTGCTGGCCAATGTAAGTAGTGTTGTGATCGGGGTCCAGCCAGCGGAGACAGGCGAGCCCGGCCGCCGCCATATCGAGCTACCATGACAGAAAGCGCTGCTGTTCGGGGAAGACGGAAGAAACACTGGCGTGGGGCAGCTACTGGCGACGGCTGTCGGCGTGAACAAAGGCGTCTAATCCCCTTAGCCGGGGATGCTGAATGCGGCTTTGGTACCGAACTGCGCTCTCCTGTGGACTAGCAGAGGAGACAGCGAGCAGCGGCGGCGGCTCCAACCCATCGCCCGTTTGTCCCTGTGCGACCCGAAAAAGCGGGGGTGGACACGGCTGATTTGTCCCTTCCACCCACCTGAAGAGGTCAGCGGTGTGAGCCTCACCACTCGCGTCTCCGACGATCAGGATCGCCACACAGCTGCCAACGACCTTTTGGGCCTAGTCGGCCCGCGGCAAACCAGACTGCAAGGCGCCAAGTTACTCCTTGCCAGTGTGTCTGTGCGGTGTGCGCGGTCACGTGCTGAGGGCGGAGCCTAAGAAGAAGCTAAAGACCCTTTGGCCGCTCTACCGACGTCCGGATTCCCTGGTTAGGTGGCTAGGGAATATCAACTGTATTTAAGCAGCGATCTGTCGCGTGTGAAGGAGCTTCTTTCCTGATGTTACGTCTCGCTTTCATCGTGGGAAAGGAAACGGCATGGCTGCAGCGGAACGCCGACTAACCCCGAGACGCGCGTTGGGTGAGCGCCTGGATATCCACGGAAGCCGCGTCCGTCTGCCCGGTTGAGCGAGCGTTTCCCCTACACCGAGTGTGAACGCGCGTTCGAAATGCGCGGGAACGCCGCTAATGGACATTCCGGCGTCTGCGCTCCGTGTATGGCATCGTTCCCCCTCTCCCAGCGCGTGACGGCGGTGTGATCCCTCCGGAGTGAGAGTGTGTGTGTGTTGCGATTGGTGCAAGAGAGAACTTCTTTACCCTGCAGGCCCGGCCCCCATCTAGGGACCCTAGGGAAAACGAACTCTTTAAAAACCTCGGCAGCGGCACAGCCGAGGGGCTTTTTTTCATCGAATGGTCTCCTCATGAGCTGCCCTCATGCAGCGATCCTGCAACTCACTTGTAAATAGTGTAAATTTTGTATAAAGTCCTCTCTCATTGTCTTTTCCCGCAGCCTCGTCTCCGACGTCCCTCATTCCCTCTCCGGTACACGACCATGCTACCTCGTATTTAACAAACTGGTTGGCTGCGGTGGGATGCGAAACATCGGACGCCAGCGGAGAGTTGCGGACAACGGGACGCTGAGCAGCTGAACGGTGAGTCGGGGTCAGTGCAACGAGCCCTGTGTGTTGACTGGTTGCCTGCAGCGGAACGACTGCGCTGGATTCTTGGCTGCGAGGTTTGGTGAGTGCGGGACTTTCTTCTGCTGAGTTTTGCCAGGCTTTTGTTAGTGTCAGAAACAGAGCTGGTAATTGGGTTGTCGTTGCGGCTGGGTTAGTTGCAGCAAGACAATAGCGGGCAGTAGATAAGCATCACTCGGAGCAGCTATGGATTTGAAGACGCTGCGCAAACCAAAGTTACTGGAGCTTGCAAAATAGTTGGGTCTGGAGGTATCAGACAAACTCAGAAAAACAGAACTGCTGAAGGCTATTCTTGCGTTAGAGGCTGAAGATGACGAGCTTGCGGAATGCCTTGAAACCATTGAGGAGTTGGAATTGGCAAAAAGGGAACAAGAGGAACTTGAACGTAAAGAAAAACAAGAGAAAGAGGAACTAGAACGTAGAGAGCTGCGGGAACAGGAACGCGAAAGAGAGCTGCGGGAACAGGAACGCGAAAGAGAGCTGCGGGAACAGGAATACGAAATAGAGATGCGGGAACTCACGCGTGAACTTAACGCGATCAGAAGTATGAGAACGCGATCTCGCTTAAGTGTTTTCAGAAAAGACGAAAATTTCAGAACTTCTCTGGAAAATTTTGAGAGAATTTGCATGGAGGAGCCGCTAGACCAGAGTTATTGGCCAATTGTGTTGATGGGATTCCTCCCATGTGAACCCAGAAATGTCTGGGCGAAGTTGTCTTACGAGGATGCCCACAACTATGCGATAACTAAAAGTGCGCTCCTCCGATACTTTCGAATTCCCGCGGAGGCAGATTTCGAAAGCCAAATTGACGGTGGTAAGCTACACCGCGAGAGTGTCAGGGACCGAGTTAGAAGCTCCGCTCAGTCGCCGGATGACACGAGTGCTGTTCAGAAGTGGCGGCATAGGACACGTTTGGTCCAGGAAAGAAAGGCCACTTCGGCAGCGATGACCGATGAGTTCGGTCGAAAAGCAGCGAAGAGTGCAGATCCAAAAGCCGTGAGGGCTGGGGGATAATGTAGACACTAAGGCTAGCAACGAGGAAGAGTGCAGATCCGCCAGCCGTGAGGGCTCGGGGGATAATGTAGGCACTGCTAAAAATAAGGAAAGGGGCAATGCGTTGGTTTTGAGCCCAGAGAAGCATGCACTTTCCGGGAAGGAGGCTGATTGCTGCGATCGAGAAGGTAATACCCAAAACAATAACGCTACGTTAGCCGAACAGAGTCGCATAGGTCAAGTTCCGGGCAAGAGCGTTAGGGTAGTAGGATCGATTAGCAAGCTTCAGGAGAGCAAATTGTTATGCCCAGCAGAAAGTAAAGGGCAGTCGGGACACTTAACTGTTGCGACACGCAGTGACTCATCGCAAGAGCGAGCCGATAGTTCGAATTCTAGTAGAAAAGGCGGCTCGCTGCTGAGTAAAAAAGCTGATGAGAAGGCTGAGTGCCCCGCGAGAAAGGGAGACGCGCAGGACGGAACAGCTAGGAAAGTTTCCGGAAGGCAACCGCGCGCAAGGAGAGCCATGCGAAAGGGCAGTCTGGACAGAAAGGACAAAGGACGGGCCCAAAGCATCGTAAGGGTGAAGGCCGGTCAACCACGTAATGCTCCAAGACTGTCATCGCGGCACGCCAGATGCGATAAGCGCCGTACAAAAGCCAGGTTGGCTAGGCGTGTACAGACAGTGCGAAAGCCACCTGACGCATTGTGGCGACGCTGCGGTAGCAGAACGCGTGAAACTTGGAGCAGCCCACAGAGAAGAACGCCCTGCTACCTCACGAGGGAACGCAGCGGAGCGCGCTCCAGTCAAAAAAAGGAGGGAAGTGTACTCATGAATCGAGAGAGTACACGCAGGCGTTTCTTTCATGCGCCACCGTCAACCCCTCGCATTGAAATGTTCAGACGCGGCTCAGGTGTTGGAGACGTGCGGCCGGGGTGCGGAACAAATCAATGTCGCGTGGCGTCTAAGGCTAAGCCCTTCGAATTTTGTGAATTGGCGGCTGCTAAAGCCACTGTTGGTGTGCGACCGCGCAGGGCGCGGTTGAAGAATAGGCGACCCCTTTGAGCCGCGGCGCGGCTCGTTAGCAGCGGATTCCGAGGATGTCTCTGCTGTTTGCTTTCTCTTTTTTTAAACCATTCCAGCAGACAAAAAGTTTAGCAGAAAAAAAGTTTTGAGCAGGAATAGCTTTCCGACGAGTTGTTTACATTGTAAGGGTTTCATTTGATATGAAATTGTTTTGAAACATGCACTAGTGGTGCCCATGTGTAGCAGCGTCTGCTAAAACGCGAAGTGCTAGCCAGACGAACCATTGTAGGCCACTAGAATAACCGCCTGGAGTTGATTTTGTGGCATTACGGAAATTTATGGGTTTGTCTCTCATGTTGAGCGAAGCTTATGCATGGTTTGCAAAAAGGGGAAGTCTTAACGGCAACGCCGATGGCTCAAGTCGAGGTTCGTAATGCAAGAGTCAGCATCATAGTTGCAGTTTGCTGGTAGTTTTTTTCCTGGTGTAATGTGCCGATTTGTGGGCATTTTCTCAGTGCTTCTGAACTACTCCCAGGGATTAATTGGCTTTGTAAGAGGGAAAGAGCCTGGCATCGCTTAGTGGGGATTGTGTCGTGCTTGCTGACTGAGCGGTTGGGTTTTCGGCGTGGTTCTAACGCTAGCGGAGCACGAGTCACTTGGCAGTGCCCTTTGGGAGCCTGCACATGCAAAGGAAGCCTTCGGGGTGCGCTGAGCTCCAGAACCGCCGAGAGACAACCGACTGCGGTTCAGACCAGCCTCAAGCGACATCCCTCCGGACAGCGGATGTTGTCCCCTGTCCATCGGGATCTCCTTCCCCCGGCGGGGCAGTCTGTTATGTCTCGCCTTCATCGTGGGAAAGGAAACGGCATGGCTGCAGCGGAACGCCGACCAACCCCGAGACGCACGGTGGGTGAGCGCCTGGATTGCCACGGAAGCCGCGTCCGTCTGCCCGGTTGAGCGAGCGTTTCCCCTACACCGAGTGTGAACGCGCGTTCGAAATGCGCGGGAACGCCGCTCATGGACATTCCGGCGTCTGCGCTACGTGGATGGCATTGTTCCCCCTCTCCCAGCGCGTGACGGCGGTGTGATCCCTCGGGAGTGAGAGTGTGTGTGTGTTGTGATTGGTGCAAGAGAGAACTTCCTTCCCCTGCAGGCCCGGCCCCCATCTAGGGACCCTAGGGAAAAGGAACTCTTTAAAAGCCTCGGCAGCGGCACGGCCGATGGGCTCTTTTTCATCGAATGCTCTCCTCATGAGCGGTCGTCATGCAGCGATCCTGCAACTCACTTGTAATAGTGTAAATTTTGTATAAAGTCCTCTCTCATAGTCTTTTCCCGCAGCCTCGTCTCCGACGTCCCTCATTCCCTCTCCGGCACACGACCATGCTACCTCGTATTTAACACTGACCTTTGGTCTCTCTGTTTATACTGTAAATAATGTAAATAAACCCCCAAGTATGCTGCGACTCCTGAGGACTTCCCTCCGTAGTCTGCCTACCTCATCCTCATGCGGTGAAGACCTCGGTCCCTACCACCAAGCACATCAGTAGCGAGAAAGTTCAATGCTTGGAGATGGATCTCGCGATAGAAGCTTGCTGCCTGACGCGTGCTCCGCAAGACGGAGTGTTCAAGAACATTCACTACAAGTGAACGCTGTGGCCTGTAGACTTTTGACGAGGAGGATTGGGGGGACTGCTTGTTGATCAGCGCCATATTATGTACCAAATTGCTAAACTCACTGAGAATTGACACATGCGCAGAAAGCACAAGAGTGAAGGACCGCCGGTTGCTGGGCTATTTGAGGAGCTGTGCGCAGATCCGACTCTTTCTTCCGCTTACGCTATGCCTGATATAACTGCCGCAAGAACCACCAGGGGACCCCCCAGTGAATTCGGCGGATTTAAAAATTTATTGATTTGACAAAGTGGCAGCCTGATTTGTAGGCTGATGCTGGAGTGGGACACAAAAGTAATAGAACGCTTGTAGCGCAACACGTAAGTTGCATAAAGTGCCGGACTGCTTTTAAGAAAATATATTACCAATGCACACACCGCTAAAGCAAGCGAGATTGCGAATAATAGGCCGCTCAAAAATTGCAGTGAGATTTAGTAAACAAATTTATTCGCTTTGCGAAGAGGAAGCAGACTCTCAGTTTTCAATACAGCAGCAGTAAGTTGACCCTTCTAATCTAGAGTCTATCGAACTGCGTTTTACGTTTTTATTGTTGTGGTCCCAAATTTGTGCGGCCACTATTATGGGCGTGCGAGGAAAACGAAGAGAGGCAGAAATCTCATGACTCCGCTGTTTAGTTGTGGATCTGGTGCCGTAATCAATGAAGTGCTATTATATATTTTTCTTTGGTTTTTTTTATTTGTTCCTTCTCTTCAAAGAAAGCCGGTCAGCCACAGAAATTGCAACGTACAGGACCCCACGTCGACGATATAGAATTCGCCAACCGCTGCACGCACCGGCTAGCAATCGGCTGCGATACGTATACCTTGGGGAGGTCCGGTCGCCTATCAGCCAATGGTCTGGTCGCTTCTCATGGACACACATGAAACACGCGACTGCACGGTCGAACAGCAGCGACCCCTTCCAGAGGACCAAATGGAACCAAAATGGGTGAAGGACCTTTATAGACTATACCTTCGGCTTGGCGCATGATGGCCTTAGTTGCCTATGTGTCATAATACCCAACACAACATACGACACCTTTATGGAGTACGGCCCCTGACCTTCATCGAGCAGTTCTCGAGCAGGTATTCTACACCATGCAATACCCACTGAAAATGAGCACTGCCTAAATTGTCATATGAGCTTAGCAGACATAGCGAGCGCTTTTCTCGGAGCGCGTCGACTCTTCTAGTCATTTTATATTATGTGGCATCTGCCGCATCTAGAAAAAAGGGATGAAATTCGGTGACCGCGACAGAAGGCCCGTACGGCTTCGAGAAAGCTTTGGTGTGGGCATGTCGGCCGCCAGGGTTACACTGCGAACTTGAAAAGAGAAACATTAGGCTGGCGTTGCGTAACATGTTGAACTGCATTCAGGTTTAATTTAAAACACTTTTCTTTGAGTATTATAGCACAAAACTGAAAGGCCTGTTTCTTTGGAGGGTCGCTGTCGTCCAAGGCCGTCGGCAAAACCAGCGGGTAGCAATCAGGGTAATCGCTTGATTACCTTGGCTGATTACCTTGGATGTAGCAGCCTATGGCGTGGTAGCTAGAAGCTCAGCAATGAGGCAGGCAAGCAAACGCGAAACGCGCGGCCCGAGGAAGGGTGAGCGGTGGACTATAGAGGAGTGGGGGTCGAGCGCCCGTCCTTTGAGCTGAGCGTCGCCGTAGACTGTTAGCGCAACGGGCACAGCGAATGACGTTGACAGTGCAGTGCGCATGCTCTCTCCTCTTGTGCATTGATGGTTCGCCTTGAGCAGTACTGTCTGCATATTAGTGATGCAGCCAGCGTAAATACTTCGTTTCCCCCGGCTGCTAGCTGCACCGCCTGAATTGCGGCTCCGTGCCGCTGACTGCGGGATCCAGTGGTACTACATGCCGCCGCCGAGGGGATCCAGGAGTGCGGACTGTGCAAGCAGATGCCCAGCGGCTCTGCCGAGAAAGCCGGTCGTCCGTGCGGCAGATACTGAAGCCAAATCTAAAGAAACGCTGGCAGAGATTGCGTTTGGAAGTGAGATTTTTTTATCTGTACGTACATTAGACACAATTCGGTTTGGGAATGCGTATCTCAATTTTTATTTCAACTTATTCCGAAAAAAAAAACAAGCACTTTGACAGCTGCTCTGAAAATTCGAAGTGGAGGGTATTGAAATCGTCCCGTGGATTTTATTTTTCGCAGTGTTATCATTCATGCGGGCTACTTCTGCTCTCGTAAACACATGGGAACAAAAAGAACAAGCGGAAAACTTTTTGCAGAGGGCAGAAGACTGGACCGAGGAAAGACGGCGTCCGGTCGAGGTTAGCATACCTACTGAATAACTGTCACTGCGCGCATCGTGCACCATATGCTGAACTGCACAATAAAGTTCAGAACTGCGTGAATTGTACTGAATAAATATTGTTAGCCCCAAAATAATCTATGCTCCAAACTTATTTGCGTTCTCCCTGAATAGACAAGGTTCTTAGTTCACATCGTGGTTAAAGAGAAATCCTAGAGGTTTAACACCGGCTACACCCTAATCGAACGATCACCGTAGATTGATATATTTTCGGATTCAACTCGTCGAGACTTTTTCAGCGGTATATGAGTCGACAATGCAGCATAAAGTTCAATTTTTAATCACAATAACTAGCGGTGATTAATAATGACGTCTAAATAACACAGCCCAGTTGGACTAGACATAAGCTATACAACGTCAACCAATGGGGAGCGATCTGTGTACACGCGTCCGGCTACCTTCCCGAGCTAACGAGCAACCCATCTTTTGCCCAGATTGTCCTGCTGTACACTACGCATCTTGCGCATCGTGAACTCACTTCGTGACTGCTGGCAAGCGCGCAACGAAGGCACGTGCATTTGTGCTGCTAGCGTTAGCACACGGAAGTCCACCGCTGCCACGAAGCGCCACCATCAACCCATCTTTTGCCCCAGTAAAAGGCACATCTTTGTACCCACTTTTCAGCAAATGTGAATTTTAAGCCGCTAGTCTCAGATCGCTCATTTGGTTATGGCTCCCACTGTTGCTATTGTCGCTCAGCAACTCGAGGAACCTAAATTGTCCTTCTAAAGAAAACTGCAAAATCTCACTGATGTACTTGACACTGTGAAAAGTTCCGTCGCCTTGCGCAGTGATGATACTCTCAAGAAACTTCAAAATAAGGTTCATGAGCTGAAAAATCTCTTGAGTTCATGAGCAACGAGTTTGAATCCATAAAGAATCGAAACGCCAGTCTTGCTGCCGAGAACAAGAAACTACAGGAGAGCGATGAGGCCCTCGTGCGCAGGGTTGCCTTCTTGGAACAATATTCGCGTCTGAACAATCTATAAATTATACGTGTCCCTGTGACTCAGGGCGAAGATTGCACCAAGATCGTTGAGGTTCTCTGCAGCAATATTGACTGCCCCGTAAATTCAGAAAATCTAGATACCGTGCACAGGGTTCCAACACTAAACAAGAATGAACAAAAAATAATTGTTCGTTTCCTCTCCCGAAACAAGAAAGCGGAATTCCTGGCAAAAGCTAGGAAAACACATCTTACAACGACATGCATGTATTTCACTCAAAGGCAGGAGGCTCCTGTTTATGTCAATGAGCATCTTTCACCTGACAAGGACCTTCTTTCGAAGGCGCACAAGCTTAAGAAGGATAACAAATGGGCCTTCTTGTGGATATCGAACTGTGCTATTCTGGCTAAGAAGGAGCAGAACAGCACAGTGTTTCGGATAAATAATGTAGACGACCTTGAAATTTTCTTTGAATAGACATACTGGGGCGGACGTTCTACATCTTTCTAACCGCCATCATGGCATCATTTTCTCCGGAAGATGCTCGTTCGATCTTATCCGAAGCTAAAGGTGTGTCTGCCATACACTTCAATGCCCGTAGGCTACGGAAGAATCACGATAACTTAACCGCTTCGCTTTCTTTCCTTCAGCATCAATTTTCCATAATCTCATTTTCTGAAACTTGGCTATCATCCCTTGATAAACATTTGCGTGCTTTTCCTGACTATTCATCCGAATACGCACACCATGTTGATAACCCTACGGCGGTTGAAAGCACATTGCTTATAAAAGACGTTTGATTTGTGTTTTAATGTGAATGAATGCGAATCGGTTTCGATAGAAATTGATTGCCGATCTACTCGTGACACAGAGAAGGTTATATGCCTCTATTTATAGGTCCCATTCAAATGATGCGTCTGAATTCTGCCGGGCTTTTGAACTAGCACTACATAAACTATCACTAGAAAAAAAAATGTGTTCATCATGGGAGATTTTAATATCAATATGCTAGACATGAATAATGACATCTGCGTCCACTACACAACCTGTTTCTAGAGCTATGGCTATGCATGTTTAAATAACCTCTCTACGCGTTGTAGTGACCATGGCTCGCATTCATTACTTGATAATATTCTCTCGAATTTCACCACTGCTCCTCCGGTTGGTGTGATAGAGTGGGATGCCACTGACCATTTTCCAGTATTTCTTTACGCAATATCATCTCGCTGTAGTAACTACACGCCTACGAAGCAGTCAGTTTTTGATAGCGGAAAATATATTGAAACCATGTCTAATACTGATCTTTCATACATTTTGGGACTCTCGAACACAGAAGTGGCTATACATGAGTGGTCGAAAATAATTACATCAGCAATCAATAAATGCACATCGCTCCAATCATCCACGAGAAAATATGTTACCGCCATTTCCCCATGAATAACTACTGCTCTGTTAAACTCTCTGAAGAAAAAAGAAAACATGTTTAAGAAAACTAAACCACAGCCGATCAATCAGCGTCTGAAATTGAGATGTAAAAGGTATTCCAGTGTACTAAAATCGCTTCTAAAGAAAGCTCAACGATGTTATTATGAAAATCAGTTATCCAGACATACTAACAATTCTGAACGAAAATGGCAGCTTCTTGGCGAATTTCTGAATATTCGTAAGTCACCTAATCTTGTTCAATCTATTTTTCACGGTGGTGTTACATTATCTGATCCCGAGGAAATGGCGAATACATACAGCAATTATTTTTTCAATTCACCTAATTATCCTTTCTCTTCGTTGTGCACACCTCCTCTTCAGCGCTGCCCTCACTCCTTTTTTCTTACCCCCATGTGTCCAGACGAAGTTCTATCCGGAATTTCTACTTTAAAGACGACCTGCCCCGGCGTTGACAATATCGATGGAAAGCATGTGAAATGTATCCGATGATTGCTTGCACCAGCCCTCAGCCACATCTGCAATCTCATTTTTAAAACTAGCAATTATCCCAAGCAGCTCAAGATAGCGAAAATAATACCGGTCTTCAAATAAGGTGATCCAGCTCTGCCAAATACTTATCGACCGATTGCAATTCTTCCCTTTTTTGACAAAATTAAAAAAAACTAATTGAAGTAAGGTTGTCTAGTTATATTGCAAAATTTAACATATTGACAGGTAGTCAGCACGGCTTTCGGCGCTATCTACAGATACTGCAATAGCGTCTCTCATAGATTACGTTAGGCTGTAAATTGATAAAGGAAAGTTGTCAGGAGCAGTTTGCATAGATTTTAGCAAAGCATTTGATTCCATTGATCACACCATCTTGTTTCACAAACTGGAATCCTATGGTATCACTGGACCTCACATAATGCTCTTGAAGAGCTTTCACTGTGACCGAGAGCACATAGTCTTTATTAATGGCCATGCATCTAACATAGCTTTAATTAACAAGGGTGTTCCACAGGGCTCAATTCTACGCCCTGTATTTTTTTTACTCTACATTAAAGGGGTGGAGACACAAATTTTGAAGCTATAAAAAGCCTGATATCGGATTCCTATGTATGCAAGGGCATTCACAGCCAGGTGTTGGACACAACAACCGTTTAAAAACTATATTAATTCGGTTCCAAAGATTACCTAAATGCTCTCTTACGATTTAGACCCATCGCTAGCGGCATCAACGCTGCCGTCACAAGGTCGCTAGAAAAATTAAAGTTTTAGTGGCGTCATACCAAAATACAGTGACGTTGATGAGCGGGGCACAGCCGCGTGAGCGCAGTCGACGCACCAGCGAGCCGCATTTGCTGCTAACCGCCACTCACTCGGTTAGTTTTTATCAACGTATTGCCGGGGACACATGTGCGAAAAGTGAGCGCGATCTGCGGCGCGCCGTTGCGAACAGCGTCGCAACGTCCGATCGCAGCTCGTCGCCTGCGTCCGGCCAGCTAGATGTAAACAGCGGGCCGCTCGCGGCAAAAGCAACGACGGGAAGCGGCAGCCAATGCGAGTGCGGGGAGCTGCAGCGTCATGATGACATAGGGCGCACTCCTTGGAGCCGGGCGGCCTGCCAGTCTCCGTGCCGACATCTGAAAAACGCGACAGCATTGTTTGTTCACGTTCATAGCAAGCCCTGGGATATATGAATATCAAAAATGCATCGTTTCTGACGATCATTGGCAAATAGTTCCTGGTGGAAGTGATGACTACGATGCAAGCAAATTTCATCCCATAGCCGCTTTTATGCTGCTGCTACCTGGTGCGGTTCGCCTGCCGTCTGCTAGCTCCGTTGCTGAAGGCGTCGTGGAAATCGAACATATCTTTTATTATGGGACGAGTTCACAGTAAAGGGGCGCCGAGCGGAGCACGTTTCTGAGCGCTGGCCAGTCGCGAAGCGCCCTCAGCTTCGGTGTCGATGCGAAACCAGCTAGGCCTAGCGACGACTAGGGCAGTCTGGGACCAGCGCGCAGGTCGTCGCCCGGCGTTGCTGCAGGCACTGTCGTTGCCGAAAGATCCACTTTTCGCACAGCCATGCTGTCGTAGCTTGAATCTGGTAAGCATCCTTTCTGGAAGAATATCTATTTTTTATTTTCTTCTGCGGACGTAAAGTACGCCGAGCCTGCCGGCCGGTCGGCCAGCCTGGATCCCGTCTGCCGACGTTGTAAAAACGAGCTAAGGAATGTTCTGGGCGTAAATAATAAACCCTGGGACAAACAATGTGAAAAAAGTGACATACTGAGCTGCTGGTAGAGGTAACAACTGCGATATGAGGAAATTTCTTGCCACAACCGACTCGCAGCTGCCGCTGGCCCGACGTTGGGGTCAGGCTCGCCTGGCGCCCGTTGGCTCCGCTGCCGAAGGCGTCGAGAAGATTGACCATACTATTTTATTGCGAGATGATGCTGTGGACACTAACGCTATATGTGAAAAGTAGGCCTTTTATTATAGCGCAGGCGACTTCCGAAGCGCCGGCCGCTTGCGAAACAGACTATAGGCCTAGCGACGACCAAAGCAGCCAGGCAGCAGCAGAGCTCGTCGCCCGGAGGGCCCGCAAGCGGTGCCGTTGCCGAAAGCTCCCAACATAAGCAGGCATGCTTTGTCGCTGCTCGAGTATAGCTGGCAGTTCTGATAACAAGGCGGTCTTGTCTTTACTTGTGATAATTGTTCATAATCCCAAGCAGCGCTCAGGTACTGCACGGTGGCAAAGTGTGACACCGGTTCTGGGAGCAGCTTCGGTAGAGCAGCGCAGTGATGCTTACTGGCATTTTGCAAAGTGCTTCGCATCCTCACGCGAACCCGCGAAGGCGATATTAGCGTGCGATAAAAAAAAAAGTCGGTGTCCTCACTCATTGGAATCAGATCCGTCAGAATCCGAGCTGCTCAAATTGCGCACAGTGCCACACTCCAGAGACTATTGGACACCTTCTTTGCGAGTGCCCGAACTATACTGCTGAAAGAACAACATTGGAGGCGACCGTGAAACGACTGGACTCTCGCCCTCTCTCTGAGGAAACTCTTCTGGGCGCCAGGACGAGACGTTCTGATTGGTGCCGTGTGACAAAGGCCCTGCTCACCTTTTTGTGTGAAACAGGCCTGGATACTCGTCTGTGACCGCCTGTGCACAACCTACATGGTTAATGACATGTGTCGGTGTTTGTATTGCTGACACCAGTTTTATGAGTTTTATGTGCGTCTACTCACCGCGATGCGAGTGCCAGCCAGTGTGGTGTGTGTGGTGTGTGTGTGTGTAGACATCACCCGAGAAACTCATTGTATTATGCCATCATCAGCCTTCATTCGCACTTACCTTTTCCTCCTCTTCCCTTTCCCCTGTGTGGAGTAGCAGGCCAGGGCCATGTTACCACCGGCCGACCTCTCCACCTTTCCCTCATTAAAATTCCTTTCTCTCTCTCTCGAGCTGCTGGGACTAGCCGTGCCGTTTTTTGTTTTCATGCGCTGGTCAGCATGTGTGTGAGAAAGCAGACGATGCAGCAGTAGGTGCGTCACAACTTTTGTGGGCCCACGTGACCAAGAGAAGTAGTTGATCTTCTCCCTCTGTGACATCACTGTCCAACTCTGCCTTCCTAAACCGAAAATCGTTTACCTAAAAATGCGATAATAAATTATTCACTGAGAATATATGAATCTGAGTGTGCATCATGCTTCCTGGAGCCATAAGAAACGTTAGAAACTAAGAACGCGCCAACCACAAATTTGGTGTATACACCCGTTTAATGATTTACGATCCTGTTTAAAGAATTGAAATAGTATACTATACGCAGATGACTCTACCATGATATCATCGCACCAGGAAGTAAATCAACTGATACTTAATCTACAGAATGATCTTATTTATCTTGAGCGCAGGTGTCACATTAACCGCCTGTTCGTAAAAGTCTCTATGACTGTTTTAAGATTTTCCATCCCCCTCGGAAGCCATTCTTCACACCACTTCTATATCTCAATTCTGCTGCTCTTTCTTCGGAAGATGGAGCTTGTTTTCTGGGTCCTATTATTGACCCTCACTTAAAATTCCATCATCATGTAGCTGAAACGTGCAAGAAATTTTTTATCGGTTACGCGTACTAATTAAAGCCAGAAGCTATTTCCCAGTCCAAACTTTATCTCTTTACTACACATTCATCCACAGCCACTTAAACAACAGTATCTCATCTTGGGGTAACGCCTTTCATATTCATCTCTTCCCTTTAATAAAACTGTAAAAGCAAGCCATGCGCATCATAACCCCTTCCCCTCAGAAAAGTCGCTCGTTTGTAGCGGACAGGGCGCGTGTTGAGCGGAGTTGCCGCATAGAGGAGAGCTATCGGTCTGAAAATGGGGGATCTTTAACCTAGCCAAACCCAGTTGACGTGCTAAATTGTTTAGCCTAGTTAGATCATGGTTTTGATTTGCTGAGTGCGACTCGGGTTCAGTGATTGGCAGCAGTGATAGCAGAGAAAAGTAGACCGATATTTTATTTGTGGATTCAGCGCCGGTGGTAAAATCATGGCACCGTGCAACACACTTCACGACAGCAAAGCAATGTTGATCGTGCGGAACAGTTTGGAGACATGTCTACCAATCCCATTATCGCTTCTAAGAAGTGTGTCTGGCTGCTTCCCTTGTGGAAAACTGAATACTAGTACGGGTCAGAGTGACAAAGAAAGTGAAACAGTTTTCTTCAGGCCAAGGACTAAGAAATAGTAACGCTGCTTGAGAACCTGTTTAACACCTTTGGTAATACTTCACATCAAATACAGTCCATAAAGATCGTAGCGTATACCGAAAAGAAAAAAAGCCGCCATAAAGGCAAATGCAAGCAATGCACCCTAAAAAGAAGCGAAATGCCGAATTAAGTAAAGTTATGTATATTTCGAAAAGTCATAACAGACAAGCTTCCGGATGGATATGCAAAAAAGGATGAAAAAATTCCATCATTTAAGCTGGATAGCCAAAGGAAATACTTGAATAGCGATTTAAGATACGCAGAAGTAAATGTTCGGGAGATGGTACTCTTACACTCTGCGAATATTGTTGCAAGCGGCAATTACGCAGGTTGCAGATATGTGACACTCTACTACAATCACTTGTTAAGGACAAAGGAACAGCCTCTACAAGTCTTAGCCATGTCCGTGCCTCACCATATTTTACACATCAAAGAATGAACATTTCTTCACCGGATTCATTCCTGATCCTTTTCTACAGCCGTACACTTGAGAGAAAGTCGCAGAGCTCTGCACCATCTTGTTACAATCGACCCCAAGAGGGTTCTGTGAGCCCTGCCTCGCGCATGTCATAAAGCAGAGCGTTAGGAAAAATACCTTGTCTTCTGGAAGATCAGAACCTAGTGGAAGATGCTGCATACCGCCGAGAAGACGGGATGCTTTGAATGCGGAAAATGTGGTCTCAAGGGCAGGTATCTCCGGAAATATGCTTTTGTTGCCATTGCGCTCGGAGCATCTCTCTCTGGTGCGATACGACTGAGCAGTGGACTCGGACAAGATGGAGGGTACGATGCTTTTGTTGGGCGCCCATTTCAACCCCTCGTCGTCTATTGATCTCACAAGCTGCAGCGCCATGAGAAAACCGAGGCCACCGTAGAACATCGCGGCCGTTCCGTCATGGTAGTACGCAGGTGGGGTAGCGGCACCAAGAGCGATTTTGACATTGTTGAGTAAGTAGTCATAGGCAAAGTACAACGGAAAGTTGCTGCCGAGCAAGTCCTCGGCTGCTTTGTAGTCCTGCGTATGGTTCATTTGCGATGTGATATTGCGCGAGGTGACCCAGAACTCAAAAAGGGATGAATTTTCTGATATGTTCGAGTGGGTCTCCCCTAGCACAATATCGCTCAGCACTGAATCCGGAGGCCACATCTGCATCTGTACGAGTGTCAGTTTCTGGGCGACCCGCTCCTTGCTCTCGTTGTCCATCCAGCGGGACACATTGACCTTGCCCATAGCCGCGGAAACCAGGTTGATGAACGCTGTGCTGATTAGCTGGCGGTCTTTCAGCGTGATACGTGACACAGTGGCGAGGGACAGGACCAGTACTTTGAACGACGCCTCCACATGGTGTGCACAGTACAGCGGTCGAAGAGACTCCGCCTTGTGCTTGCTCCCGAAGCGTGCAGTCATGAGCGCGATCTCTGCGAGTGGGGAGTAGAATTGAACCAGCTGCCACGCCAATAGTGCCTTCAAATCCTGGTCGCCGTACATGACTACGAGGCTGTTGAAAACCTGAAGCAGCACGATATCACTAAGAAGGACCTCGTCATCGGGGGTCAACCGGCGCTGCAGCTGAAGACCTTCCTCAAAGCGTGGTAGCCAGTAGGCAGCAGAGGCGTTCGGGACACGCCTGTCGATTTCGCGAAAGGAGAACACGGACGGAGATCGCGTGAGAGACGTAAAAACGTTGTTGAGTTTGGAAAGCACTGTGTGCTCCAAGACACGCATCTCGTCGACGGCGGTCTCGTTCACACCGCTGTCCGCAGAGTAGGCGGCGTAGTACGATTGGTAGTAGAGCAGGTAGACTGGCGCCACGCGCAGGTGGTAGTTCAGGAGGATGGGCACGTAGGTACCGGGTCGCATGACGACGCGCCGCCGTCCGGATGAGCTGTCCTCGAACACGGTGACTGTGAACCAGAAGGGCACCTGCCACCGGTAGGCGAGTGACAGCGCCACGCTGAATGCTGTCAGCGTCGTATTGGAAGCTTTTGGCCACGCGAGATGTAGGTCCTGGAGGAAGGCTTCAAGCAAGGGAAGCTGGGACCCGTGGACAGGGCGGTGGCCGAGGCACATTTCGTACATGGCTATAGGCTTTCTCCCGGCTCGAATCTTCGTCGTGCCCACGCGCAGGGTCTTACCAAATTCTCTGTACCAAGTATGGCGCAGGCTCTCTATTGCTGACCTGGCATGCTCGCCAAACCTCGCTTGCAGAAATCCGGAACAAACGAAAGCTGAGAAATCATCGCAGGGGTCGATTGTTGTGTTGACGATTCTTCCGAGCAGACTGGCGTGGTAGAGACAGTCGGCGGTGTTGCAATACTTGGCGCCCTTCATGAAGTGAACGAGTACTGTGATTGAGACGGCGACGAGGGCGAGCATTCCTACGGCCAGGATCGCTCCTCCACCGAGGAGTGCCGGCGCTACCTTCTTTGGAGCTGTGATTTCGGCCTTCGGGCTTCGTCTCTGCAGTGAAAAATAAAGTAGGTGACAATCTTACACGAACATTTTAGTTTTTTTTCGTAGCCTTTCTGCGCTCAAACTCGATACCAAATTTTTCAGTGATTCCTTAAAATATGCGTAGAATGAGTTACCTTGTGCGGACCTCTGACTTTTTTATGGCTTCTCTGTAGACACAAGAGTGAGTAAATTAGGAAGACACTTCGTATATAGAGGGGAAAAAAAATTACGAGGAACTTTAGCGACTAAAGTGGTGAAAGGCGAAAGCCTGAGTGCTGCATTTGGTCAACACTGTTCCCACTTCGAGTTATAGATCAATTCGCTCTCGCCCTACCATAAGCTTGCCGTCCCGGTTAGCATAATTGGTAGAGCGACTGCTCCGGTGTGGCGGTGGTCCCGGGTTCGAACCCCGGACCAGGACGAATTTTTCTTTAACTACGAAGTTTCTGTGAAAGCTGTATAGCTTTCCTTTGTGGCCGTATGGCTGCGCTCGGGTGGACGTCAATGAGTAATTACTCCCTTATTACAAATCTACTCCACCTTGGGGGATTCCCCTAAAAATATTTGGTCAATTCTGCTACGCGATTGTTCACTGCACATTTTGTTGGTGCATTAATTAACTGCCAATTAATGACGCTTAAGCTTCGCCTTTAGGAGTGGAACGCGACAGCGTGTTGTAGCGCTGCCACGGAGTCCAAGGAACGCCACCGCCCGTTCGGCGCGATGCGTTGCCCTTTTGAACGCAACGCTTTTTGACGAAAGGAAATGGGGCTGGAATTCTCTGTAATGAAGAAAATGAAAATTGTATTTGAGGAAACAAAATTACATATTAACTGTCTCACATACCTCATTAGACACTAGTCGAAAATTGTATTTGAGGAAAGGATGTTGCGCAGTAACTCTCTTACACCCATCAAAATTCGCCCGCGCTGACGTCACGACAATTTGGACCAATCTGAAACGCGGACAAATACGCCTTGCTCGTCGGTAAATTGGTTTTTGAGGAAAGGAAATGTATCTGTCTGTGATATCTCGGTGGACACCTAAACCTCGCCGTAACGGGAAGGGAGGAATATGGAAGTGAATGAAGACACCGTATTCACTAGACGCACCTTTGTTCATTCCAAACCATCGAGCTGGCATGGCGGAGTGGTAGCGTGCTCGACTCGCACTCCGGAGACCGGGGTTCGATTGCCAAGTTCGGCCAATTTCTTATTCGGTTTTATTTATTATGCGAAGCGTACTCTTTAGCTACCACTTCAGCCCTTCACCGTGGTTATGCGCCTCCAAATCACGTGATACATGACGTCACACCACGTTACACGATGACGTCACGGCAGTGGAGAAACGGGAGCCCACTTCGCGCCGTCGCTGTGGTAGTGCGCCTCCAAATCACGTGATACATGACGTCACATCACGTGACACGATGATGTCACGAGAGTGGAGAAACGGGGGCCCACCTCGCGCCGTCGCTGTGGTTGTGCGCCTCCAAATCACGTGATACATAACGTCAAACCACGTGACTTGATGACGTCACGACAGTGGAGAAACGGGGGCCCACCTCGCGCCGTCGCTGTGGTTGTGCGCCTCCAAATTACGCGACACCATGATGCTTCGCATTCTCTAGGCTTAACCAAGTTAAGCCTCAGCCATTTTTTATCTGGTCTGACTAGAAACGTTAATTAGACTAATCGGTTTAGTAAGCAATTAACTCAACTCATTCCCACTTACTAGGAGCATCACTATACGATCCCTTTAATTGGTTGCATGGTTAGTAGCCAAAGTACAATTGGCCCCTTTGAAATTCGCGCACTGTGACGTCACGACATTTCGACCAATTGAATAGCGTGACATTTCTGTCGACAGCTCCTGCTTGCAACGATGAGGCATTAAAGGCTTCCGCCTTAATAGTGAGTGCCAGTGCTGCAGCTTGACTTTATTTGCTATTACTTATTAGCAATTATTTATTATATATTTATTAATTAGCTATTACTTCTTCCTCTCGTTAGCCAAGACTCTTCTTCTCGTTCATCAAAATAATCTGCGTAAGTTCTTTTCCTACTGACTCCCCCAAAAGACTAGTTTACGCTTATGAAGAAGTGGGGGCTGCATGTTGTTACGCGGGGGTGCTGCATATTAAGGCGGAAGCCTTTAATGCCTAATCGTTGTTAAGCAGGAGTTGTCGACAGAAATGTGACGCTTTTCAATTGGTCGAAACAGCCTTAACGTCACAGTGCGCGAATTTCAAACGGGGCCGATTTTACTTTGGTTAGTAAACATGCAGCATCATTGTGTCACGTGGTGCGACGTCATGTATCACGTGATTTGGAGGCGCACGACCACAGCGACGGCGCGAGGTGGGCCCCGTTTCTCCACTGTCGTGACGTCATCGTGTCACGTGGTGTGACGTCATGTATCACGTGATTTGGAGGCGCACAATCACAGCGACGGCGCCAGGTGGGCCCCCGTTTCTCTACTGTCGTGACGTCATCGTGTCACGTGGTGTGACGTCATGTATCACGTGATTTGGAGGCGCATAACCACGGTGAAGGGCTGAAGTGGTAGCTAAAGTAGTATGCTTCGCATAAAAAAATCTTCCAGGGTGGTCCCCTTCTGGTCAGGAGTCCACGGGCTTGTGCTTCACGTAAAGCCCGATCCACCAGCCATTTCTGGCCGGCGGGCTGAGCGGTCCGTAAAGCAGCCCCCCCGGATTGGATTGGATTGAAACAAACTTTATTTGTGCCTGCAGTTGGGCGCTCGCGCGCCCCGACGAGGGCCTACGTCGTCTACGAGGCTGCCGTTACTCGGCGCGGGTCTCCGCTCGCCGTTGCCGGCTCGCTGCCGCCGTTGCCTTTCGAGCGCCCCGAGGACCTGCTGGATGGCCCATAGCTGTTGGTCATGGTCGTTGCTCTTCGCGGCTGCCTCCAGCCGCGGCGGGATTGTTCCTGATCTTGCTTCCATTGGATTTCTGATGCAGTCCCACAAGATGTGCGTGTGATCCGCCGGCTCCCTCCGGCAGACTTTACACGTATCGGTCGGGTAGGTCTCGGGGTACATGCGATGCATCAGTCCCGGGCTCGGTAGCGATCCGGTCTGGAGCTGTCTCAGTAGTACCGCCTCCGCTCGACTCAGCCTCGGGTGCGGGGGTGGGAGAGTCCTGCGAGCCAGGCGGTAGGCCTTCGTGATTTCGCTGTAGTCGGTCATGCGGTCCTTGGCTCCAAACCACGTCGGTCGGTGTGTTGCCGGGGCGCGGTTGGTTAGCGCTCGCGCCGCTGCGTGTGCCGTCTCATTGTGGTTCGCACTGCGTTCCGACGCGTCGCCCGCGTGCGCCGGAAACCACTTGATTCTTACTCTTCTGTCTTGCAGTTTAGTCGCTCGTAGTACGCGCTCGGCCTCCGTGCAGACTTGGCCTTTGGCGAAGTTTCGCACTGCCTGTCTCGAGTCACTCAGCACCGTGTAGCAGTCTGCGTCGGCGATGGCCAGGGCGATGGCCACCTCCTCCGCTTCTTCCGCTCCGGCGCTTCTCACGCTCGCTGCCGTCCTCGTGGCGCCGGTCGACGCTTCTATGACGACCGCTGCGAAGGCGTTCCGTTGGTATTCGGCCGCGTCCACGTACCGCGCGTGCTCGTCGTTGGCGTGCAGGTCGATGAGAGCCTTGGCCCTCGCCGCTCTTCTTCCCTTGTTATACTCGGGGTTCATGTTCTTGGGTATGGGGTCGATTCTGACCTGGCGTCGGACCTCTTCGGGGACGGGGAGCTTCGTCTCCGCCTCGTTCGAGTGTCCTATTCCCAGGTCGTCCAGTATCTTCCTCCCGGCTTTGGTCGTGGACAGCAGCTCCAATTGAGAGGTCCGCTGCGCTTCGGCTATTTCTTCGAGCGTGTTGTGTATCCCGAGTTGTAAGAGGCGGGTCGTGCTCGTGGACTCGAACAGGCCCAGCGCCGCCTTGTACGCTCTCCTGATGATCACATTAATTTTGTTGCGTTCGTGTTGCAGCAATCTGTGGTAGGCTGCAACGTACGCGACGTGGCTGATGATGAAGGATTGGACGAGCCTGATTAGGCTCTCCTCTCTCATGCCAGCCTTCCGGGAAGTGACTCTTTTGAAGAGTCGCATAGCGTTGGCCGCTTTTGCGTGAGACGGGCGATGGTTTCGCCGTTTCTTCCATGCTTTTCGATGATCATGCCTAGGATCCTGATTTTGCTGACCTCGGGGATCACGTTGCCGGATTTGGTTACGATTCTGATTTTTTCGCATTCGCGTTGTCTGGTCTTGCATCTGCCAATGTTGGTAGGTGGGAGTATGAGGAGCTCCGATTTGCTCGGCGAACAGCTCAAGCCGGTGCCTTCCAGGTGGTCTTCTATCGCGTCGACGGCGGCTTGCAGAGCGCCCTCGATGTGGGCGTCGCTGCCGCCGGTCACCCACAGTGTGATATCGCCCGCGTAGATGGTGTGCCTGACGTCTTCGATGTCCGCGAGCTTCTCGGCCACTCCGATCATTACCAGGTTGAACAGCATCGGCGAAATGAGCGATCCCAGGAAGAATGAGTGGGATTGGGGAGGGGGGAGGGGGTACTGCCTTTGGGGAAGGACATTCCCAAAGGTAGTGGAAAAGTGTGGATCTGGGCACGCCACAGGTGGTACAATCAGGAGGAAGGGTGGGGTGAAAGCACGAGAGACGGTGGGGGGAAATAAAACAGCCTGTTTGTAATTGTTGGACTCTCTGGCAGCGTTGCAAGACGCTGTCGCGCTTCACTCTTAGAGACGAAGCTTAACATCTTAACAACACATCAGTGACAGAAGCAGTACCACCGCGCTTAAGTCTTTCGCCTCATCGGACTGTATGTCAACAAAGTGCCCCCCTGAATTTTTTATCGAGGTGAGGGGTCAACATACCCAAAATGTCTTCAGAAAGGGTTTCTCAAGGAAGAATGGTCGCTTTCAACGTATGTGGTCATTGAGACAAGGATGTTACCTAGCGTTTTTTGTAACCAATGCCCCGCAGTGAGCTTCAATAACTCGCACATTCCAAAGCCTTGACGCTTTCGGGTGCTCAATATTGCCTTTCTCATTGTAGAGAGTAGAAGTGAGCATTGAAACCATTGCAAGAACGGCCTAACGTTTTGTGTAGGACAAGCTTTTTTTCGTCGTATCCGCGCTCGGGTGGTAGTGAGGCGTTTTGGGTGCTGAACGTGCCCCGCCTTCATCCATTTGTGTTCTGCGAGCCGGGCAGCGTGTTTGCTTTACCTCCAGGCTACTTTCGCGGCGATGGGAGCCTGCAACGTCAGTCGTTATTCAAATGTCATCGCGAGGCTCCCTAAGCCGTACTGGCGACGTTACATGCCGCCACTTTGAACCGAATCTTTCTCAATGCTGCACAGCGCGTTTGACGTCTGTCGCTGATTCCGCTCTTTGACAGGCCGCAGCCATAGCTAGCTCTTCAGCGGCCTGAGACAAACAACAAACATTCTCGTCTCAACATAGGGATGAACGACTGACCCAAAACATTACATGGAAGACTAACAGGCAGAACACGCAGTGTGAAAGGCTGTAGGAATAACCAAGCTGTTCGAGGCATCGAGAAACGACGCTGTGCTGTTTACGGTGCTGCTACAGGTCTGAGGGAAGGTCTGGATCAGTAGTTTGACGAAGCTTGCTTTGTTTGTAAGCAGTCTGGCGGAAACGTTTGGAAAAGTTAGGCGTGGTTTATGGACGACGTTCCCCCTAGTTCAATGATTACGGCAGCTATAAGCATTTCATTGTGAAAAGGTACTTTGTTATGGCATCTTGAAAGGGCTAAAAATGCATTAGTTTTCTGATGCAGAACTATAAGGCGTAACATCGCGCTTTATAACACATATTAATCTTTATGGGGAAAGCTGGAGGT
This sequence comes from Amblyomma mixtum, assembly GCF_055824585.1. Taxonomy (NCBI): domain Eukaryota; kingdom Metazoa; phylum Arthropoda; class Arachnida; order Ixodida; family Ixodidae; genus Amblyomma; species Amblyomma mixtum. The sequence goes on along the minus strand of NC_143012.1, from coordinate 178,746,160 downwards.
GCAAATGAGTAATAGATTGCAACAGAGAGGGAGCGAAAAAAGAGCGGTCTTTTTCTCTCATACTTCTCAACTTTACCTATTCGATATCTTGGGACAACGCATACAAACCTCATCTGTCGTGGATCCGCCATCCCAATTACATTAATCATCATAATCCAAGCTTCGCCCACTGAAGAGCCATCACCCCTCCATATATTTGCCATTAACCCTGTTCTATGCCAGCAGCGGCCGCCTTATGCCCGGAAACTTCCTAATCTTATCCGGCCGTCTCACTTTCTGCCACCCTCTGTCACGCATGACTTGTCTTAGAATGCACTGCGGTTTCCATAACTCGATTCCGAAGAAAACTACTATAAATTAGTGCTGGCAGTAAAATTGGCTCTGTGGCTTTTTCAAGGGATGCTATCGTTTCTCCTGCTGCAAGAAACCCGCGTATTGCCGAGAAAATAGTTTAGAAATTTCCCGCGCGTGATTCAGACTCGAACTCCATAACAAGGATGACTGGTGTCTGCGATTATGTGAATGGCGGTATATAATGGCTTTGGAATCACCCGCTAAAATTCAGTGTCGGCACCCACAGTTTAGTTGCGAAATTTTCCGGATTGGAGCATTTCGTTTTTATGATTTTCTAACTCGTAAAAGCTCTATTTTTAATTAAAATTGTCTGCTCGTCGTTATACTAGCATAGTCGATCAACACAGGACAACTTCAGTTCGTCCTCGGTGTCCCTAAACGAGCATCGTTTATCTTGCCTTCGGATTACACGCCCTGCCCAAGCCCATTTGTTCTTTATTTCGAATAGCACGTCTTTAAACCGCGTTCGTTCTCCGATCTACTGCGCTTTCTTCCTGTCTCCTAAAATTACGCCTATCATTTATGGTTCGCTGCGGTGTCCTCGATTTTAGCTCAACCCTCTTCGCAACTGCCCGCGTTTCTGCCCCATAAGTGAGTGCCGGTAAGACACAGTTGTTATTGAGTTTGCTCTTGAGGGATGCTGGTAAACTCTCATTCATCATCTATGAGTAACCGTCAAAGCCGCTCCGCCCCATTCTTATGGTCGTGATTTCCTCTCGTGGTCCGGATCTGCGTTTACTAACCGCTTTAGGTGGATGTATTGCCTTGCCACTTCCAACGCTTCTCTCCCTATAATAAACTGCTGCTCGCTTCCGAGACTGTTTAAGTACCATCATCATCATCATGACTACGTCCACTGCGGGGCAGTCCTGCAAGGGAACAGCAGTTTGCAATTGGTAGCGAGGTGCTGGGAGTAGTAATTCAATATGTCTATTTAGGCCAGGTAGTAACCACTAATGCGGTCCAATATTCCTCAAGACAAAAGTATACAACAGCTGCACCTTACCGCTACTCACACATGGGGCAGAAACGTGGAGGCTAACGAAGACGGTTCAGCTTAAAGGGGCTGCGAAACACTGCTTGGGGGGATACCGGCTATACTTCAGGTGGATTCTTTATGTCACACAGATACTGACTTAAAAAGAATTACAGGAATCGATGCAGAGGAACCGGAGTTATTCTATGAAGAAATTTCAAAATACAAGCAAACAAAACGCTGCCCTCAACTCGATTTTGGCGGGGCTTCCCACTCCTATTTCGCTCTCCCAATGACGGCACCTGGCGCAACCAATCAAAACAGCCTGCCAGAGCACGTCGCGGAAGTTTGCACTCCATGATTGCCTGCTTTCTGTAACTCGTTCTTGCTGAGACTGGCCACGTCGTTTCCATGCCAGAACCCCTGGCGGTGTATTTTGATTTTACTTGCTTTGCAGGGCTTTTATCTAAGACGAACAAGTTGTTTTTGTTGATCCAATATCAAACGCAGACAGGTGACAAAATCTCTCTATTTGTTCACACAATTTGGAGTACATTTACTGTTTGTCCAGTCATCTCGCTCGCGCCAGGGGGTGTCAAATCCGCTCTTAAAACCCGCAACTGTTTGGGGACACCATCAGAGCCATAAATTTGTTATTGGGAGCACATAAAATATTAAAAAACGGAATATACGCGGTATTACCGACGCTAATAGCTCCATTGTAACTCACTATATGCGATCAACAGGCAAAACAGTCAACTAAGATTGTGTTTCGGGGCCCCTTTAAGGACAGCGCAACGAGCTCTAGAAAGAAAAAAAAACAGGTGTAACGATAAGAGACCGCAAGCCGGCAAAGTGGGTGAGGGAACAAACCCGGGTTGATGACATCCTAGTTGAAATCAAGATCAAGAAATGGGCTTGGGCAGGGCATGTAATGCGAAGGCAAGATAACCGCTGGTCCTTAAGGGTAACGGAGTGGGATTAGAAGAGAAGGAAAGAGTAGCAGGGGGTGGCAGAAAGTTAGGTAGGCGGATGAGATTAAGAAGTTCGCGGGGATACAGTGGCCATTGGAGAGACATGGGAGAGGCCTTTGTCCTGCAGTGGGCGTAGTCAGCCTCATGATGATCTTGGTGCCCTGTCTTGAACTAAAGTTTAATTTGTTAACATCATTTCCTATAGACAGCATTTGCTGCACTATGATATTAGTAATGACTAAAAATGTATCGCCATTACATTTTATCCCCAACGCCTCCCAATTAATATTTACGAGCACCCCTTGTAAGTGCACGGCGAATGATATAGACAGATTGCGTCCCCCTGCTTGACACTCCTCCAGGTTGGAATTCTTTTTCCCTGCGTGACTATGGTGGCTGTGCAGCAGCTATATATATATTACAGTACTTTCACATATGTGCCTTCTACACCCTAGATTGATGCATTTCGATGGAGGCGAAATGCCTGAAGCCCGTATACTGTGCGATGTCAATGCTTGTCAAGAAAAACCAGGTGTTCTAAATTATGCGTACTCCTCCACTACGGCGTTCCTGATGACCTAGGTAACTTTGGAACATTCAACACCCTAAAACATAACACTAGTTTCGCAAAGCCTGTATTGCTGCTGAGGCTTCGACTGAGTCAAAAGCTTTATCGTAATGCATAAGGACTACATACAGAGGTTGGTTATAGCCTGCTCATTTCTGTATGCCTTGATTGATGCAGTAAATAGAGTCTACTCTCGAGGAGCTTTTCTTGAAGCCGCCAGTTCCATCGATTGATTCAAGCTTAAGGTAGCTGTCATCCTATTCACGTCTACCTTGGTAAAATAGCTTGTAGGTCAATGGAAATAAGCAGATCGGTCTGCAGTTTTTGAAGTCCTCGATTTCACGATTGTGGCTGCCTCGATGCCTTGAGAAACTGTGTATTCAGGGTGGCCAATTTTTCTAGCGCAATCTTGCCGCCCCCTTCCATCCTCCTCCAACAAATCTCCAGTAATATTTTAGCGCACATTTGTTTTAAGAACATGCTGGATTCTCTAGAATTACGGTTACTTATGTCAGTTATCTGCCTATTGCATTTTATCAGTGGGATTAGAAGTTTTCCCTCTTTGGCGTTTTTAATAGCTGCCTTTAGTCTTTTGAGAGAGCTTGCCGGTATCCTTTGTAAACACCCTGAATTGCTGTTCAATCTTACCGCTGACTGTGTTGATGGTGGGCTTCGGTAGTAGCCTCTTCATTGCCTCTTCAGGCCTCTGCTATTGGTAGCCTTACCGTCCTATGGTACATTTCACCTTGCCGAGCAGCTCCACATCCTGCACGGTTACAGGACCCGCGCACAATATAAAGGCTATTGCATTCTCAGTGTCGCTATTAGGGCTATCTACCGGCCACTACCGGTTGTCCGGTTCTCTCGTTAGAGGAGGAAAATACTGATCCGTAAATATTTCGTTCTTAGAAACCTACTTTGAGAAAGGTCGCATTTTAATTAAAAAACAAGTTACTGTCTTTGGAAACGAACTGTTATGAACTAAAACGGGTGAAATGACGGAATTCAGGTATCGTCAGCCCCAGCCGTCCTCGCATGCAATCTGCAGTAACATGGAGACAGTTTTGCGTGCTGAGATTTCTGAAGCTAGACTGCGCTGCCGTTCACTTCTGAACGGTTACTGCCAAAGCATTTTGGCGCTGCTCTCACGGGTTTGAATCTACTGGGCGAAAAAAACTTTCTTATTGTTAATCGACTTCCCTCAGCAATAACTGCGCCTTTGCTGCTGTGAAAACATCGAAATGTAACGCTTTAATGTTCTTCTTTGCATTAAAGAAAATAGCTTTAATGTTCTTCTCATCATATCATTTAAAAAAAAGCAATGAAAGCCTCTTTTTGAACGCATGGTATGTGTCGCTCGTCACGAAGTATAGCCTTCATGATATTATCTTTATGGAGGGGGGCTCGTTTTCTTTCGTTGGCTGCTTAAGTTGACGCAGTTTACTTAGACGACGGTGTACAAACATTGAGCCTCTGAAGGAGTGTGGGCAGCTCTTGAAGGAGGAGTCTGGGACAGGCTGTCATTCCTCCAAAGAGATATTTGAATGCGTAATTACAAGGATGGGGTTCAAACATTTGGAGACATTTGCGAGTAAGTTGCTAGAAAAGCATCAGAGCACTTACGATGTTAATCTTCTCAAAGAATGATTCGTCTAGCTGTGGAGGTGGAGGTGCCTTGATTCCAGGCATCTTGGAACGTCTGGACTGCCGACGCTTGACGGTTCTTTGTACCTCCTCCAGCGGGGAAGGAGACGTTGTCGCCGGTGCACTAGATTGTGCGAAATGGCCCCCCTTGGATGACGCAGGCTTCAGCCCACTCGGCTCTTGCAGCCCACTCGGCTCTTGCGGCTCTCGCGCTGTGGACGATGAAGCTGGTGTCGGCGACACGGATGTCGCGACTTGAGCCACGTCGACGTCTGGATGTTCGTTGGCCGCCTCGGTATTGCCAGGGCCCTTCGCAGAAGGCGGGTCTGCGTTTGCAAGAGCCGAAATCATGCTTGGGATTGATGTCGGATTCGCTGGCGATGTAACGGCGGAGTCAGCGCTTGCTCGGTCGTTCATGGGCTGTGCTGTTCCTTTCGCCGTCGTGGACTGCGAGGTTTGAAACGACATGTGTGCGGTGTATTTATTAGAAATGCGAGCATTTAAAGCGAATCAGCCGGAAGTGTGCTCATTCATTCATTCATTCATTCATTCATTCATTCATTCATTCATTCATTCATTCATTCATTCATTCATTCATTCATTCATTCATTCATTCATGCATTCGCGCTTTCTATTCATACGCCAGGGTGTACAGGAGGCCAAGGAAAAAGCCGTTCTACGATGGCATGAGGAGCCCCTGGTCTCCAACAACACAGTGGCAGCAGAAGCCACAAGGAGGGAGTGAAAAAAATTATTTCAGCCCATAATGGTAAGAAATAAGACCAAATTGTAAGCGCGTAAGCATGCACAAGTATAACAAAAAACATAAAAAGTTCTAAACACACAAATAAGGACACAAAGAAGAAAAACATCTAGGAATGTACAACCATATTTTGAATAGCTGTTTGAACTAAGAGAGGGTTAATTTCAGAATATCAGTGCCTAACCTATTGTACTCGTTTAGAAGGCTTGATGGCATATTTGCTAGCATTGATTTACCGCAGTTAGTACGATATTTAGGAACTTTCCAATGCTGTGTCCTTCTTTCCGGGATACGTCAGAATATTTTGTGATAAGCCTGCTATGTTTGAACGAAGAGAAATCGAGTGTTTTGCACTCACATAGTGCGGGCGAGACAATATGTAGTTGTGTGAATCATGTGATATGGTTACGCTATATTGTTTCAAAAAGGGGCAGAAGGTTCTGTGTATTTTACACCTGCTGTGACACGTAATTTTTTTTTTATATTTAACGCCCTGTACAAAATTTCCGCCGAAGTAGTGCCCCTGAATAAATAGCAGTAATGTAGGGAGGGCGCAAATTAAGAATTATAAATCATTAGTTTGACTTATTGTGCAAGTGATTAAAGTTGGTGATAAAGCATTCCGGTGACACAGCCTAACTTCTGTAATAATTTCTTCACATGATCGTCCCACTGCAGGGCTGTGAAAAACGCCGAGCACTTTAACAAATGCAACTATATCTATTTTTGAATTCTTAAAGATGATAGCCTAAATCATTAGTAATGCGTCTGCACTTGGAATGAAAAATTGCCGCCTTTGTTTTCTTAGTGTGCTATTGGTACACTCGCTACTGGTGTGCGAACATTAACATTTTTGTAATAGCGACTCGAATGCCATCTTTTCAATTCACTCAACGAATCAAGTAGTAGATGGTCAAAATTACTGGACGCTATTTGGACGTATGAAACAAGTTTTCAAACAATTTTGCATGAAGGAAATGCAGTAGTTTTCTCCTATGACTACTTCGAAAGCAGGGCCGATGCCACACACCATGCTGCTGTGATCTGACTGCGCAGGAAAGAAAGCTTAGTTCCTCGACACGTTCCCATTATGTACAGGCGCGGACAGAAGAAAACGGAGCGCGCCGCACAGGAAAGAACTGCGTGTCAGCGTCGCCTAGCCGAACCAGACGAAAGCTCAAAATCGCCGCGCGCATGTGCAGGCCCCCCACCGGCGCGACCCTCTCATTGCTCCGCTTGCCTCGCATTCGGCCCGTGCGATGAAGAGTCGCGATTTTAGTGACTACTACCAGAGGAGCAGGAAGCATTTGTTGGGTTGCAACGCATGTATTGTAAAACCGACTGACGTCTGCATGTAACCGGCAGCACGAAGTGATATAACTCGCACAGAGGAGTTAGGATTGCTGGCCGGTGTCTGTCGTAGCTCATTCTCTGATTAGTAAGCGATCACGGGTGCTTATATGCCGAATTTCGCATGCGCGGCTCGCACCAATGGCCGCATTTGTTTTTCCAGTCCCGGACTACTTGCTGACAGGTCTTGGCTGCCGCTCTGATAGGAAACAGCGTCAAGGTCACATGACCTACTTGCCATAGGCTGCTTTCGAACTCGGCGCCAAAGCCGGGCTGCCCCTCGGTTACCGTACCTGGACGCTGTCATCTAAAGCAGACGACGCAAGCCATGGCCACCACGACGCCGAAGCAACGCCCTGCGCTCAATTATGATGCTGAGTCGATTTGAAGACCGTACTGTGAGCTTAGCTTAAGTGCATTACAGAACTCAGCTTCGGAGGTGCTCGCCGCTACTGCTCGCCCCGAAGTTTCCACAAAGTAGCCCAACTCGTTGCTGATAGGCAGATCGACGAAAGCTTTCGCAAAAAATGTTGACAGCAAGCGCTACAGGTGCTCCAGTATACGAGTGGTTCACCTGCGATGCTTTGAGGTAAGCGCGCAGACAGCATGTCACAAAACAAGTGAACAAGGACCTCTTGACGACACGAGCAAACAATACGCGTTCGCAGCTCCGAATGCGCGTCCGTCTTCGGTGGATTTCAAGAAAATAGAACGAAGATGCAAAAACAAAGTCACGATGGCTCAGAGAGCAGCTACGGACCTCATGTGAAGGTTTAACGCACAATATCGTCCTCCATGCATGAACACGAAAAGTACGCAAAATGCGTGCAGCTGTCGTCTGCTGCCTCCCCGCAGCCCCAGGTAGCCTGCGAACTGCCATAGGCGAAAAACGAACGCGTTGCCATGGCGATGCAGGCAGGTGGGCGGAGCTTTCGGGCTGCCCGAGAAAAACAAATACCGGACTCGAGTCCGCAAGTAGTCCCGGACAGTCCGGGACTGAAAAACAAGTGCAGCCAGTGACGCATCACTGTCGCGGCATTCACGTGTGCGAGTCAGCGACTGCTTGTAGTCGCCCGAAGATCAGAAGGTGCGCGCAAGGTGATTACCCGAGCTTTGCTGCGCAAATGACAGCGCGATACGAGCAGGTTCCAGTACAGCGGCAGCGTGCTTCTCGGGAGACAGCGTGCCTGCATTGGTGCTGCGTCGGCGCCTCGCAGGGGCAAATTCAGTTATAGATGATAACTGCAGGAAATTAACAGGAAACTGCGGCACTGCGAGGAGTGTTTAGAGCGTCTTTGGTTGCTAGCGAGATACAGGTGAGTCCAAGAGGCAAAAAAAGTTGCGAGTTATTTGCAGCGTAAACGCGCCTCCAGCTGTCTCAGATCAAGCGGCATAATGGTAGAACCGTACCCGCGGAATCTACCTTATCAAGGCAGCGGTCTGTGCATTCCGAAAGGCCCGCTCGCTACACAGGAAGCGGCCATCCGATCGCGATCGTCATCAGCGTAATATAGACGCGGGCCGAATGCGAGGCAAGCGGAGCAATGAGAGGGTCGCGCTGGTGGGGGGCCTGCACATGCGCGCGGCGATTTTGAGCTTTCGTCTGGTTCGGCTAGGCGACGCTGACACATAGGTCTTTCACGGGCGGCGCGCTCCCCTTACTTCTGTTCGCGCCTGTACCGGCGTTCAAAAATCCCCCACGCGCACATCGGGCATTCAAGAGCGGTAGATGCGGCAATGTTTGCCAGGTTTAGCAAAACCCTGCCTCAACGTCTGACACTGGAGGCCTCGGCTGTCACCACATTTGATGTATTGAATTTCGATCAAGTGGTATGGGGACCCTCATGCACGCCCTCTCTACATTTTTGGTAATCTCGGCGGCGGTATACTAGTTCGCAAACAACGATATTTTCAGTTCGCGTGGTTTGAACCGGTATCTTGCTGGCCGGCAAAAAGAAAGGTGGGCGGATGAGATTAAGAAGTTTGCAGGGATAGGCTGGGTGTAGCTGGCAGAGGACAGGGTTAATTTGAGAGATATGGGAGAGGCCTTACCCTTCAGTGGGCATAGTCAGGCTGATGATGAAGGTTCGCCGTACTATTCGTATTCAATTGGGCAGCACAGTGTCACAAAATTCAGCATACTTTTGAAAAAAAGAAAAAAACAGCGCCGCGCGGACGCCTCTTGCCGGTGCGCGTCGTGAAACAGGAGAGAAGGAAACCACGGAGAGCGACTAACCTTGTGTGTGGCTACCCCGTCCACCTCCGCTCACCGACGCGAAACGCGAGGGTATTGCGTCATGACGTCGAACCTTCTCGAATGTCGGAGACGTTTCTACTCGATGTTGGCGGAGAGAGGGCGTAGCCTTGCGTGTATGCTCTCTCCCTCTTCACTCGCGCGTCGGCGGCGGCGCCAGACCAGAAAAATCTCGAAGCAACTCGAAGCCACTCCCGGCGTTTTGACCAATGGGGACGCGTACCCGGCGGGAGAACGAGAGGAAGACTGCACAGCCGATACTTTGTGTATGCGCGCGACTGCCTTGACGCGAACAACAGACAGACGTGGAGGAAGCCCATTTAAGAAGGGCGTTGACCGCTGCGACTAGCCCGACCCGCCGTTTAAGCTTCAGTGAAGCGCCAACTCGACTCCCGGGACAACACCATTCGCACAGCCGCGGTTCAACAAGGCAGCGCGCATCAGTCTGCGTCACGGCATCATCGTTAACCTCTGGTCGTCGGACTGTCGTAGTGCCCGGTGAACAAATTGTGTTTGCTTTGTTTGCCTCTCTCTCTTGTGTAAGTGCTCTTTAGGTGCAATAATTCTTTACCATTTTAATCCCTCTCGAGTGTATTTATGCACGAGTTGCATCGTTTAGTTAATCACTTTGTATGTGCTTGTACTACTGATTGTGAAATACTCTGCATCGTCTCATTGCTGTATAAAGTTTGTGTTGTTTCGGAACCTTTGGCTCCGACCCATTCTCTGGCTTGCGACCGGCGAAGGCTGGGCACCCAGCGACCAAAAACCTCTTAGCCCTTGGTAGATGGTCCCCGCTGAGCTTGCCACGCTGAGTCGAGGGATCTCTGAGTCCGAGACCGCTAGCCCACAAGCTCTAAGTGTGCCTGGGAACGCTCTCTAAAGTGCGCCAAGAGGTGACACACAGCTGCACTACTCGTGTCTGATTAGGCGACAAAAATGTCCTCTGGCTTTTAATGAAAGGTCACAAAAACTGCCTGAAGATCTATCGATGAGATACGCTAGATATGCCAGGTTGCCAGGAAAGAGCAACCAACACAGGTTTTCAAACCGCCGGCTGTGAGGTCAAAGACGACAATGCTTCGCTGTACATTTCGCCGAAGACTAGAGTTGCTGTTGGTGAAGTAGGAATTGAATGACATGTACCGTCTTTGTCAAAAGTAACCAGGCTGCATGGTTTGCTTCTAGCTCGTACAGTGGAGCCCTTAAAGCTTCCCTGAAGCTGAAATAGTCGTTAAAAGTAAGGACTGGGGGTCTTCTTGCCTGCCAACACGTTTTGATTTTTAGGAAAGCCACAAGGGCTCCACTATACAAGCTAGAAGCAAGCCATGCAGCCTGGTTACTTTTGACAAAAACGGTACATCCAGATATCAACCAGCGGTCAGCGCGATAATCGCCATTCATTACATGTCGCTCTGTAAATGCTCACTGAGATCGAGGTGCAACCTCCAGCAGAAAAAAGCCTTTTCCAAAGTTTGTGCACGCGCGGACATGGCTGTGTTCAAAGCTTTACCCTAAATAGATGGAAAGCATTTCTTACCGCCCTGTGCGCGTCGTGTAGCGACGGCGACGTCTTTGTAGAGGTGGGCTTGCAGGACCTTGCGGCCGTGGAAGTTGAAGGCTGTCCAGCAACATCCTCGTCGCGCTGCCCGGCCTGCGTGCCTGTGTTGGGCCAACGTTGGGGCGAGGACGTCGTGGTGTCCGACGACGCCGGTAGGGGAATCCACGGGGTTGAATGTGCGCCTGGCTCGCGTTCTGAAGACTGCTGCACCGTAACAGGAACATGCTCATGGATGTGCCGTTGCGGCTGCTGCTGGTTCCATGTGTCAACGGACGGGACAGCAGCTGGTGCTTGCCTGGCAGCCCCGTGAGCAGGAGAGCCAGTGCCTGACGGGCCGCTTGGTGTGGCCAGTGCGCTTGCTTCCGAGGCCTCGGTCCGGCGAGGGTGTTGTTGCCGGGACCTCCCGCCGTGCGTCTGCCTGGCGCTTTCGTTCTGCATCGCAGCCTGAAGGTCTTCGGAACGTTCAAAAGCACGTGAGGTCGGACCTCCACGCAAAGAGTGCGCCTAGGGTAATGATTAGACAAACGAGCCGAAAATAACGCTGGACGTCGTATCTCAATGGCGGACAACGGCGTTCTGCAGCACGCGCTCGCGGTTCGAGCTTGGCAGGCGACGAGAGCTCGTGACGGCCCGGACATGGAGGAAAAACTTCGTCGTCACCGCTGCACCGGTTCTGGGCGAACGTTGAGGGAACATTAGTAATAGTTATACCTGCTTAAATATCTCCATGTGTTAATGCCTGCAGCATATCTTATTTATTTCTTTTTATCTCGGCTGGGAATTCATTTCTCTAACTTACAGAGCAACAAAGGCAAACTATCATAGGGAAGAAGTGTGGACGAGTTAGCCAGGTTTCTAAAAGATGATAGCGAAGAAGGTTTTTACTTGTTTAGCGCAATAGCATTTATATTGGCCATTCCCCGCATTTGGGCGTTGTGTGTTTGTATGTCTTTTTTCTTGAAGCCGGTTTAGCGGCAGGCTGCTCGCCTGCCCGCCATGTCACGTGACAGCCCATTTAATCGTAAGAGGCTACTCGGGAAGAGCAACCTGGGTCACTACCCAAGCAACCCAAGTCCCACCGGTGACAACACCTGCCATGGCACCTGCCTTGCGCCACTGCTCACCTGCCCACCGGGTGTCTTACTTGCCAAGGTGTTGCCCGTGCTGACTACGCGAGAACCTGGGGCGCTAATTAGGTGGCACCAGCCCTTAGTGCGCCAAGCAAAGCGGAATGAGCAGCAGCGGTTGTTAGGAGGAGAACGTGATTGGAATGATGCTTGCATGGTAGCTAAACGGAAGAAGAACTGGAGTGGTAATTAGATGGAAGCGTTGTGCCACCTAGTAGGTCGTAGTAGGTCGGCATTGTCCAAGCAACACACATGCTGTTGGTTACCAGGGTATCGCTCCAACGCTTCCGCGCGTACCTGGCGACAACAGCTATGCTCTTCTCTGTCTGGACATGGTGCGGGGAAGGGGTCGGACCCGGAGGGCACGTCTCCAGGGTTCTGGCACTCCCTCCCTTTCCTCAATGTGGTAGTTGTGTTTGATGAGCAGCCGGTACAAGAGGCGGCGACCAGAAGTGGCCTGGGCAAGACGCGTGTATTGGTTGGCTAAGTGGGCTTCTCGAACCTCCCGGAATGTGGTCACCACGCCCAAGGCCGGAAGCCTCTGGTTGGACGTGGCGACCGGGAGGTCGAGAGCCCGCTTGATGACTTTCCGGTGGATGACCTCCAGTTGGTCATCATCGTGTTTGCGCAGGTACAAGGGGTTGAGTAGAGGATTCTATTCGTTATGGAAGCATGGGCAAGCTGCAGTGCATCCTTGCTTCGTAACCCGCCCTGCTTATTGGAGACCCGGCAGACCATGCGGCTCACCTGGTCTCCCACCATGCGAAGTTTGGCTAGGGTGGTGTGGACCCTACGTTGATGGTGCATGAAGAGGCCAAGGACGCGGATCTCCTTGGCCTCCCGGATCAGTCCCGAGGGGAGGCTGATGCGAAGCGGAGTTGGTTCCCGGAAGGCAGGGGCGTACGTGCACAAATTCTGATTTAGCTGGGGCGCACTGGAGTTCGAAGTAGGCCGTGGAGTCGTCGACTAGGGTCGCCGCTGCTTGCAGGCAGGATTCCTAGTAGCCCCGGTTGCCTTGCGTGGCCCAGATTGTAACGTCATCCGCATAAAGAGCGTGATGTATCCCGGGTAAAGAAGACAATTTGGAGGGAAGATGAAGCATTGCCAAATTGAAGAGCAGGAGAGACAGGACCGCGGCTTGTGGTGCGCCCCTCGAGCCGATGGTGTATGGCCCGTGTTCCGCATCTTGTATGCGTGGAGACCTCTCAACAAACCCGATGCCATAAACGCCAGCATAGCTTCCGCGCTGAACGAACGGGCAGCAAGCCGCAAGCTTCGTGGGGAACGCGCCTCGGATGTGCGCTGCGTTGTTCGCCGCTCACCGCGTGATTCTTGCGTCCCCGCCTCCCCGCACGGCCCCACTGCGCCCGAACGTGACGAGCGGGAGGCAATAGGAGGCGCTGCCGTCGTGCGCTATCTCTTGGGGCAGTGCGTACATTGCGTGGTCGAGGTTTTAGCTGGAGCCGTCTGATGGCGCTACGTGCGCGCCGAGGGCAGAGGAAAAGTAGCGGGCTTCTGGAACTTTTCGCTCACGGCCAACGCCAACGACACCGGCTTCTCTGCAACACGGGGCCGTTAACGCTGTCGCGTTAAAACCTGTGCAAAGAAGAGTCTCAAACCCGGTCTACAGCGATGGCAGCAAGCCAAGGTATAGTGGTGCCGAACAGCCCTGGTGTAAAATGATTAAACCAATATTTTGCGGACCCAGGAAACTGCATTAGATACTTAAATGCTTTGGCTTATAAGCAAATCCTTCGTTAAATTTCGTAATTTTATTGCAGCATGCTTACTGTGCTCGGTGTTATAACGGGGTCTGCAATGTTTGCGCGAATTTGCAAGCCTTGTTGCTGTCGCTGTAGCAGTGCTCACAAAACAGTTCCTTATGCTCAGCTCAGCCTCTCTCCTGAAGGATTGCTGGTTTTTTTGTGCCGCCTTTTTTGCTAGCCGCTTTCGTGGGGAGACGGCTGCACACCGATTGCGGGGACCCGCGCACATTTGAGCGGCAAAGGTTGGCGTGCGCTGAAAGGCAACAATCCTCAAGCCAGACAGGGACTTGGCGAACCCGGGAAAATGCTTGATAATCGGCATCAAAAACGCACGCAGTCGTGACGTCACAAATTAACTGCCCCCCCCCCCCTTCCAATTACCCAGGTGCACTGGGGAGCCCAATGAGCCGCCATGTCTTGAACATCGAGAGCCTAGAGCACGTATGGAAGGAATGTAAACAGCCAATAGGTCTTCTGATCGCTCAGAATATGTTCTTGAGTTTGTGGTGACCCAAGCGGCTGGCTGCAGTATTTTTTATAAGCGCGGTGGAATAGTTGCGGCCCCGGCTGTGTACAGCACTGCCTCTTCTAGCGAAAGGCTAGCATCTCTCTGAGCAATTCTTTAAGCATATTCCTCTATCAAGGGAATGATGGAAACAGGAGCATCCTTAAAGGATTGCACTAACTGCAATGCATGAGTTCTGGCAGAAATGCGTTTAGAAGAGAATAAATTACTTTAAAAAATACCTGCATCAACCGGGAATTGTACCAGGGCCACCCGCGCTGCGGGAAAGTACTATTCTACCACTGAGCCGTCGTCGCCCACGGTCCAGTTCGCCGGGCGCAATGAGTGCGCAGCGAGTGTTCCTACGGAATTCCCCTGCTTTATGGGTCACACGGCGGCAAGTGGGCGCTTCTGTACTGCGGACACCCGCCTCTTTGTCTTGCGAGAACAGCAACGAAGCTGTTACCCACGGCAGGTGCAATTGGCGTGAGTATAAATGCAGTTGGTGGTCCTTCACCACTCGGAGCGGATCATGCCGGTGTTTGAATGGTTCGTTTCAGCTTGAAGTTCATAATCGGAGCCTTCGAGGGAGGTGTGCTGTGTTAAACTGTCTTTCAACGCCAGGTTTTAAGGGAATGGTACAAATTTACCAAACATTTACAGTAAGGAAAAGTATACCAAGTGAACAGGATCTGGAGGAAATTGCCGCTAGAATAAAGCCTGGTTGCCTCCCGGCTGCGAGGAAGCTGCCGTTGCAGATTCAACCAGGTGGCTCTAGTCACTGCTAAGGTTGTTGGCTGTGTGGTATCATTATCATTATTTTTCACTCGTACATCATAAGAAGTCAAACTGTCGGAAGAGTGGAAAGCAGCCATAGTAATCCCAATAATAAAATCCTGAAACCACCACTGGCAGATCTATTTGACACTTATTGGATGCACATGAAAAATACAGATTTGGCAAATTCACGCAGAACCACACCTGCCTCTATGTGCTCTATGACTGACAAAAAATTTAAGACGTCTTGAACTTCACCTTGGCACATATCGAAAACTGTTGTGTTGGCAGGAACGTGCCCCCGTCTATTAAGATTTCATAATAGCTCTGAAGTTGAGACTCCGCTGCTTAGCACTATTTTCTGGCACCTTTGCAAGTCCTATGGCACCGAATGCGATTTCCGAAGGCAGTGTACAGTGTGACGCTATATCTTGTAGAGATCAGGCCAGTAGGCCTATCGATTTTGTGCTTTCTTCTTCACTCTATCATAGGTGCAGTGCTTAAAATCAGGGGGGGCCGCGGGAAGATTCGGACCCAACGCCAGTACTGACAAAAGATCTGGGAACTCCTGCGCTAGATGGTGGAGACTGCATGAATCTTAAGCAGGCAGCCATTTTTTACTCTTCTTGTCAGTGGTGACCGAAACGTTTCCTCAGTATCGTCTCGAAAATTTTGCCATGATTTTTAGTAAGAGTCAATAGCATATTTTCCAAAACTAGAGATGCATCAAAATGAAAGGTCGGCAGCACTACACGAAGGCTGATGAAAAAAGAGAAAGCCGTCACCTCGCACCACGAGTTAGTTCAGAGCTGGTCATTCAGTTGTAAGGCTACCACATAATAACGCAGAACGGAGTGGTAAGTGTCCACCAGGCAACTTTCATGAGTAAAGAAAGCTTCATCGTCATCACTAGCCTGTATACGCCCACTGTAGGGCAAATGCCTCTCCCATGTTCCTGAAATTAACCCTGTCCTTTGCGAGTTGCGTCCACCGTATCTTTGCAAACTTCTTAATCTCGTCCGCCCGCCTAATTTTGTGCCGCCCCCTGCTACGCTTGCCTTCTCTTGGAATTCATTCCGTTACCCTTAAAGACCAGCGGTTATCTTGCCTTCTGCGCTGCCCAAGCCCATTTCTTCCTCTTGATTTCGACTTGGCTCGTCTACCGAGCCGGAGTACCCGGGGTCGAACCCGACCGCGGCGGCCGCGTTTCGATGAGGGCGAAAAGCAAGAGGCGCCCGTGTGCTGTGCGTTGTCAGTGCACTTTAAAGATCCCCAGGTGGTCGAAATTATTCCGGAGACCTCCACAACGGCAAATCTTTCTCTCTTTCTTCTTTCACTTCCACCTTCCTCCCTTGGCTTACGGCGCTGTTCAGGTGTCCGCCGAGATATGTGAGACAGATACTGCGCAATTTCCTTTCCTCAAAAACCAAATTATTAATTAAACGGCGAGAGATCGTATGACACCACGCGGAACGGTGAACGACGAACGGTTGACTCAAAATATCACAAGAAAGTGGGTCCAAGGGAAGGAAATTGCTCAGTAACTGCTTACAAGGACACCTCAAGCACGCCTTAATGGAGGAGGTAAAGAGTCTGGGAAGGCATGCAGTTGAAAGTGCATATGTCGTCGATTCGAATTGGTGTCACAAGCTAGCCTCCAACCTGAGTAGCATATGTAAGCTGTATGCAACGAGAAATCGCAGGACACCACCGCGAACGCCGTGCGACAAGCGTTTTCTCGCTATTTTTTAGGAATCTAGTCGGGACACCTAGCGCAACATTGAGTTCGCCATGTGGGGGCACAATGATCGGCCAGAAAGCGACAAGTATATGATTTTTTTAAATGGCGATTCTCGGTTTGCTGTGTGCTTATTACGGCCGCTTGTTGACGTCACCCTAGTTTTCTTGCCATCGCTGAGATTTTCTCTGTCATCTGCGAGTACACACACTAACTACATACACACACCGCAGTTTTTCTCGTAATGGGTCTAGTAATGCTTTCGCATTCTTAATAAAAGTGGAGGGATCCCGCACCTGACGGATTTAACGCGGGCTATTGGGCTATTTAATGACTTGTTACGCGTACAATGCGCTTGATGACAGATTTGTTGGTATTTTTGCTTTCTTTTTTTTCCTACCACTCCTGTAATGACCCTTCAGTAGGGTTAACAGTATCAATAAACAAACAAACAAACAAAGGTCGATTAGGCCTTCGTGGTTCACGGCTCGGCCTGAACATCAAAGCTGTAATGCCGGGACTCTATTAATCATTCCTCGCATCAGATGCTCGGCAGGCATCTCCGGTTCTTAGTCTAAACAGCGAGTAGTTTTATCTCTCTATGGAGTCGAGAATACGACTTTTAGCACTGACTGGTGTACAGACGGTCCTCTCAGTGCCGGGAAAAATACGTGAATCTGTCCTGGAAGATGATTGCCGGAAAACCTTGTTTCACAACGAGCAGCCGCGCATCTCATTATGGTGAGAAACTTGCTCAGGAATGAGGAAGCCACCTGTAGCTTCCAGGTAAGCACACTAAAAGAACGCACTCGTCACCCGATGCGGCGTAGATAATTGTCGAAAATAAATTGGGAATTATTTCCTTAAGTTTTCACATGAAGTCCAAAGCAATTACTTGCATGAATTTAGTTTTTTACTTGGTATTTTGTACTGATTACATCCCCCGTGCTTCCCACTTTTAATGATCAAAAGCGGGTATGAGTGCGACATAAATTGACTGTAATAGCTATTATATGCGTGCTGTATGAGAAAATAAGTTCGTATGATGATCAAATTACGCTGAATAATGATTTTGCGTAAATAGTTTCTTGGTGTGAGAAGTGGCAAATATCAATTAATTTTGAAAAAAAAAGTATTTATGAGAATAACACCTAAAAAGAATCCTCTTATATATCACTACACTGCTAATAATAATTTTCTTCATGAAGTTACAGAGTATAAGTATCTAGGCCTATGGATTTTTGAGAACCTCTCTTGAACCAAGCATGTCGACTGTGTTTCAGCAAACGCTCCCCGAAAGCTTTTTTTCTTGCGACGAACACTTATGTTAGCGACCCCTTTTACACGCCTCATTGCCTACAACACTATTATTATACCAATCTTAGAATGTGCAGTAATTACCTGGGACCCTTTTACGAAGGTATACATAAATAAATTTGAAAAATCCAAAAGAAAGCAGTAAGGTTTCTACATAACACTTACGGGCAAGCATCAGTCAGTGACCTCCTCAAAAAAAGCGGCTTACCCTCTATTCCTAACAGAAATCGCCTATGTCGCTTAAGCGTTTTCTTTCAATGAATAAATAATAATTCCATTGTTGACTCCTCTAATAACCTTACCTATTCCTTGGGGTACCAAACTAGAAATCGCCATTCTCTTTCCATAACACCATTAAATTAGCGAGTTAATTGTTTTAAATCAGGGTGTCGAACCGGAACCGAACCCGAACCCGAAACCGGAACCGAACCCGAATTTTCGCCCGGAACCGGAACAGAACCTAACCCATATTTTTTTCGCCATCTTGGAACTGAACCCGAACCGGAACGATTCAAAGGAACCGTTCCGAACCGGTTCGGGACCCGGTTCAGCCCCACTTTTTTGCATCCCGGCATACCTCATATTTACGCACAAAATGAGATGATCTAGCGCATAGATTTACCCATCCGTAGCTCTCTGCACTGGGAAGTGCGAAAATGGTACCCACTATATGCGACAGCAAACTTACAGGAAGTCTGGTGCCTGGGAAGAAGCCTAATTGACGTTTCTGTAATGTACTACCGCCAATTCTAAAGACTTGTACGTCAGGTTTATGTGAAATCTTGAGTTATTACCCCTCCCTTTTACATATTTGTTTAAATATTTAATCAGGTTGTTAGGACTGCTCGAACTCAATAAAGTACTATAGACAAGAAATTTTTCCTTGCGTGATTTCTTCTTTCAAACGATGCGTTAGACATTGGGGTACATGGAGCACCCCGTGGTATCCACCAAAGACATCATAGATAATTTATATTTGAATTTCTTCTTGACCCTGTTTCGGTTTAACCAACATAACGGTGGCTGTGACGTGTAGTGGAAATTAGGTGGTGTGAGGGGAAATAAAACGGCAATATAACTGCTGATACGTCGTTCGTTGTAATTATAGGTCTTGGAGCCGCCGGCTGATTAAAGTGCTATAGTCAGTCTAAACAACGTATCAGCGTTTGTATTAGTTTTCCCGTGCCTCTCGTGACCTAATGTTGAACTCAGGTCACAGCCATCATTTGGTTGATAAAACCGAAACAGCATGGGAGAAAAAATTATTTTCTGAATTATTTATTGGCAGTAGGGGAATACCACACGGTGAACCATGTATTCTAAAAACTATGGCGTCATTTGAAAGGAGAAAACACGCAACAAAACTGGGTGTCTATAGTCATTTCAGCACCGATTGAGAATGCCTTCCTTTTCTTTGCGTCATTTCCCACAAATAGATGAAATATTAGCGCGAGGACCCAACAACGTTGTGATAGTGGTTTTTGAGGAAAGGAAATGGCGCAGTAACTGTCTCACTTCTTGATGGACACCTGACCCATGGGTGAAAGTGAAAGAAGAAATACAGGCGCAGTAGGGGAGGGCTCAGCAATAATTTCTACCAGCTGGGGATCCTTAACGTGCACTGACATCGCACAGCACACGGTACCTTTTGCGTATCGCCTCCATCGAAACGTGGCCCCCGGATCCGGGTTCGAACCCGGGTACACCGAATAAGTAACCGAGTGCCCTAACCACTGAACCAGCGCCGTTGGTAGTGCAACATTTACTTTTATAAGCGCTCATTGTCTGACAGCAGGTTCTAAATAAAACCCCTCACGATGGGTCTGTAGGGCAATAAAGGAAAAAAAAAATGGCTCAATGGCTGTGGAGCTCGGCTGCTGATTCCAAAAATACAAAAACCAATGTGTTCTGTCGCACGTTGCAAATCCCCAGCTGGTGTCGTCAATCTGGAGCCCGCCATAACACCGTCTATCCTATAGCCCCAATGTCTACTCGACACGTTAAGCCCGAGATATTGCTACTAGTGTTAACAAAAGAAGAATGTATACATTGGTGCAGTTTCTTTTTTTTTTTAGAATCCGCATATTCTTGTTTGTGCGCGACGGAAATATGCAACGAAAGGCGGGCCCTTGGCAACGGTGGAGATGTACTAATAAGAAAAAAATTAAATACCGATTGCATAAAAGGGCAATGCGGAAATACATGCGCTTGCTGGCATGCGATAGTGATTACGCCCAGAAAGATGCTGCAATGAAATGTAACTGCGATGAAGTGATTTCGTTATGCCGATTCGCTGAAATCGTTCTGCTTCTAAGAAAAAATATCTGCCAGTCGCCAGCGCGCGGCTCAAAGCCTCATGCCAGCATAACTCCCTTTCTCCGCCCGCACATGGAAATTCCAGACGGCTCACACGTCAAGAAAGGGGAACCAGTCAGGAGGTTGAACTTGCGCAGCGTATTCCTCCTGCATTAAAGTGCACTGTTATCTGAACAGTGACCTCGTTGGACGCGGCGGTTCTGCGTGTTCATCCATCATGCGGGTTTTCCACACGCTAAACAGTCCTATGAACATGAAGAGTTCGCACGGAATTCAGAAGTTTTTCATCGCAGCCATAAATGTTATAATAAAATGTATGATGTCATTGGGTTTTTTAAGAGACTGCTTAAGTATGTCCTAAAAGAACACAGCATCGCGACAAAAATATCATTTTATTGCTCAAATTGATTCTCGTTGCTCGCACAGGTAGAAATGCACTGACCACGGCACAAACGTCCATTTGGCGTGAAGGTACTGTCTTTTGAAAAAGTTTACAGCCCACCACACCATTGAAATAAACGGCGCGGTGGGCTGTAAACTTTTGCAACTGGCGGTACGTCCTAACATGTAAGGCCGATGTCTGAAGCGTGAAAAAGGTTTTTGTGGCCGATTGAATCTACAGTCGAGGCCAGTTCTAACGAACCTGACGGTCATGCGAGTTCAGTTCGTTATATCTGATGTTCTTAGCAAGTGGATGCTTCTTACAACAGCCAAAAACACTAAGGCCGCTAAAAGTGGCGTTTATTTCTTATAAAACTGCGGCGTACTTGTGCAAAGCAGAGACTGTCGCAGCTCTTTCCAGGCTATCTAGGGCGGTCATTTAATCCTCGTCGAGACCTTGCTGCCAACTATCAAATTCAGGGACGGGGTATCACTAATCATGGATGAAGTGTGCATGGAAACTGGTGGCAGGTCGGCCACATAATTGAGATTCCTGGCAGTAGGGAGAGCTCGCACTTGGTGTTCAACGTCTCCGTCAGAGCAGGAGCTTGTGCGATTTTGTGGTCCGCAGGAACGTAGTTATCCGAGGAACTATCTGGTCGGCCATGGATCCACGAAGCGCGTTGCCACAAATCTGCATGTTCCTGGTCACGCGTGTTTTCGAGCTTCTTCTACCGTTCCTGGGTTGATGCAGGGACGAAGTAGCGCAGCGCTTGTGGCGCAGAATGCATCCGTTGCACTGTCCGCTGTATGACAATGCCTGCACATAGTAGCGGCGCTAAAGATGGAGACGACTGGGCAGGCTATGCTTGCCACGGGACCGGCATGGCCAGCAAGGATTTCAGAATTGTGAAATCGTTGCTGTTAGTTGATCCGCGACCATGGTCAGCAGCTTCGCTTTCGACGATGCCCCTTTCTCACGCGCACCGCGGTTCTTCCATTCGGGATGCTTTGCCCAGCAACACGTAATGTTTGCCCTCGTAAGCCATCGACGCGGGTTTGGCCGGCGGTTACTTACTATTTCAATAGAGAGTTATAGCATATCGTTACCGTGTTTACTTCACCGTTTACATTGCTACCGGATGCCGGACTTTCCGGTTAGCGCTGCGCACGCCAGTGCCGCCTTTTAATTCCATTTCTGGGTTGACATGTTCTTTCCGGGGCGGTGTCGTGAAGGTTGAGAGGCGCTATTTCATCTGCGTGCTTAGCGGAAGAACTACCTCTACAACTTCAGGGTAGTTCACCGCGCCACCTCGTTCGCTGTAACCCAGTGGAGTGACCAGAGTTGTTCGCTGTATCTGCGATGAATTTGCGTTGCCCTTATGCATATTTTCACAGGAGCACCAAACCCGCTCGTAATAAGCGAGCGTTCGTTATATGTGCGGCCATTAAAGTGGGCTGCACAGTATATCCGGAAAGTCTAGGTAAGGCTGTATATGTAAGGCTAGAGGAAGTAATGACCGATCGCAACATTTGCCATCTGCTTTGTGGAGAGGCCGTACAGATAAGTAAATGCGAAGAGTGAGAAAAGCGAATGAATCAGCACAAAGCTTTCTCGCGAGCATGTCCCGGAAATGTAGGCGAGCACTTAGTCGCCTATTAAGCACAGCTTCCAGAAAGGGGTTGTTTGTAGCTTTGAAAATGAATGGCTGAAACAAGTTGGTAGAAAAATGGTGCAGGCCAGATTAACCACTCTATATTACTCCATCAAGGGCGCCAAAAATTCTGTTGGCACAAAGGTTGCCTTTGATAGCGCCCCAGGAAAAGTCACAAACATTCTATGTAGTGCAAGTATATCTACTTCCTCGCACAATGCTGCACTTGCAAGAATGTTGCAGCTCAACGTCGCAATGAAGATGTTGCCAATTTGTGTCAGTGCAAAAACGAAGCTTTCTCAACCCATTCAAGCGTGTGTGTTTTTATCATACACTTGTTATCAGAAAAAAAGAGGTTGACGTCACCATATAAGCCAATGTCGTAATTTCTTATTGCATTATAGTGAGAAGCTACGATTAGCTGCGTTTTTGAAGATACTGAGCTATAGAGGCCCGGGATATATAACGTTAGTCACAAAGGTGATGTCGAATAGGTGATTTAAATAAAATATATTTGCTAAGTTGTGGATGTTAGGGAGAGCCAGTGCTCCCACGAGGCTCTCGTTGGGCGGCGGATGGGCGGTGGAGGGACTCTCGCACATTTTTTTACCATGCTATAGTGAAGGAGGGGGGGACTGACAAGTCGGTTTCGGGGCGACGGAAAGGTCTCTGTCTGTATGTAGGTGCCGCTACATGACAGTTTCGTTTCTCAGTAGTGCGCGGGAACATACAGGGCGCGTGCGGCGGAAATTTTGGGGCCCTGTAAGTAGGCTGCAAACAATAAGGTCCCAACTGACTCAAGCTTCAGGGGAAACCTATTACTCGCGCGACGGGGTCTCCCAAACTGCTCAAGCGGGAGGGCTTTGTAGATGCAAAATCCACCGTCTTTTCGCATTGCACCTCATAAGGTGGATTATAACGTATACATAGCCGATTTTCATTAATTTAGAGTTCATTTCATTTGGCGGTTGTTGCCGTAAACTCATCCTTTTGCTGCGGACAATAAAATAAAATGGGTAAATTGAGAACATCTCGCATTAAACAATTTATTCATGCTTAAGTAACGCACTAAACACGGCAAAAGGAAGACGGGAGACGACACGAGCGCTGACTAACAACTGGTTACTTTTTCTGGGAAAAGTACATAAAGGCGCAGGACACAGTGAACAACCCCAAAAAACAAAAGAACAAAGGTTAAAACTTAAAAACCATACTGCGCATGCACATCACAGTCGAGTCATGATGTCTTTTTCAACGAAATTCGAAGACTATCTTCCATAGTAGACAGCGCTCTCCTATCTCCTGAACCTCACACAATTGCCAAGAAAGCCTGACTCCTTATCTACAAAATTGACAGATGATGAAGCAACACACTCATCTGCTTCCTTCCTGATCATAAAGGCCTCGACTAACTCCCTACAAATGCAAACAGGGTTATTAAACAGGACACTTGTCTTCTTTACTGAGGGAAGCAATTGTGGCACTCAGGGCAATGCAAAGCCAAGTTGTACGACACCGCTACTTTTTTCACCCATCTGTGATGTTCGAAAAATGTCCACTGCTTCCCCACTTAGAAAGACGTCTTCTGTTTAATCACCCTGATCGAAATTGTAGGGAGGTGGTGGAGGCCTTTATGATCAGGAAGGAAGGTGGTGAGCGTGTTGCTTCACCATCCATCAATTTCGTAGATAAGGAGTCAGGCTTTCGTGGCATCTGTGTGAGGTCCGGGAGATAGAGGAGTGCCGTCTACTATGGAACACAGTCTTCGAATTTTATTGAAAAATATGTCATGACTCGACTATGATGTGCATGCGCAGTATGGTTTTTTAGTTTTAATCTTCGTTCTTCTGTTTTTTGGATTGTTCACTGTGGCCTGCGCCTTCATATAATTTTCCGAGAATGTAATAACCAGTTGTTAGTCAGCGTCTGTGTCGTCTCCAGACTTCCTTTTGTCCTGTTTACTGCGCTGCTTAAGCATGAACACTTACCAACTAGCCCAGTTTTATGTTCTCGTAAACAAATATTTGTATACCTGAAACCCATATGCGTTCTATTTTTTTTTGTCCTGAACCCTTTTGAACCCGTTTGAACCGGTTCGAGACGGTCCGAACCGGTTCGAACCGGAACGGAATGGCCCTCTGGAACCGAACCCGGAACTGAACCCGAAAGGCGTGAACCCGAACCCGAATCGAACCCGAAAAAATGCCGGTTCGACACCCTGTTTTAAATATACTTTTTTTTCCCAAGAACTATCACTGATTGGAATAACCTAACTGATGGTGTTGTCAGGCAGACATCATTGCATTTGTTCGAAGAGCACTCTAAATGATTGTTGGTGATGACTTTGCCGCGTTACTTTCTTGCTGATTTTCTATGCGCAATTTTGTTTTCTTTGTATGTGTCTGTATTTTTGTTTCTTAACACACTGCTTCCCACCTGCTATGATCTTGTGTACAAGATCACAATGTCCATAAATAAATGAATGGATAAATAAATAAATAACTGCGGTGTCATAGTTTAGTGCACTGCGAAATAGAAAGCTTGTCGCGCCATATTTCAATGTCACTGGATAGCGACACTGTCATGCATGTTGATGTTTATTTCTTTTCCTTGGTGCGAGTGGTGTATGTTCGTACGGTACTGCCGTTTACCCGTTTTCACGCACGCTATCATGCAGGTACGACGTGCTGTGCATATTCGCTGCCAGTTGGCGCAGCCCAGTATTGCTTTAGCAGGTCTGGGATATGTTGGTGTAACCTATATTCTTATGCTGCTGAAGTGTTATTGATATACCCACTCACTCATAGTGGAATGCACTTTCGGGCGCACCGTTCGTGAACGTGAATTGATTATCGCAGCGAGAGGCGCGCAAATATTAGCTTGTTCTCACATCTACACTCTAAGCAGAAATGAGTAAAGAAGTAGGCTGTCCTCTGCCGTTCTCCCTTTTTGTGAAAGGGAGTGCTCCAGAGGACAGCTTATTCCATTTTTACTCCCATATAGGCGTATTCGTGTTGCTGCCGCAAAACAACGAGGCGGGACTCCCTCACCAGGCGCTCGCCGCCGCAGTGACCCACATAAAGACCGGATATTTCGCAACCGGCCTCGCTATGTGTAGAATGCGCTTGACCGCTCCTTTCCATCGGCGTCGGTGGTTCAGTGGTAGAATACTCGCCTGCCACGCGGGTGGCCCGGGTTCGATTCCCGGCCGACGCATTGCTTTTTATATTTTTTGAATTCGTGCTGCTGCCTCTTTCCGGCGAAAGATTTAAATTAAGTTCCACCCGCACTCACGCATGCCCCTGTTTTGAACTAAGGCACACATATACCTTTTTTCATCATATCTCAAGACGAGGCGAGAAAAACTTTTTTTATCTGTTTTTGTGTCCTCCGCTGAGGGGCCCATCAAGGGCTGGAGAAAAAAACACAAAAACAGAGGAAAAAAAATATTTTCTGGCTCTGTTTTGAACTAAGACACGCATATACCGTTTGTCATCATATCTGGAGAGCAGGCGAGGAAAACTTGTTTTTGACTGTTTTTGTGTCCTGTGCTGAGGAGCTCAGCAAAGGGGACACGAAAACAGATAAACAAAAGTTTTTCTCGTCTCCTCTCCAGATATGATGGCAAACGGTATATGCGTGTCTTAGTACAAAACACAGCCAAGCGTTAGTGCGGACGGAGCTTAAATTAAAACTTTCGCGTTAAAGAAGCAGCACAGGGAATTTAGAAAATACAAAAAGCAATGTGTCAGCCGGGAATCGAACCCGGGCCACCCGCGTGGCAGGCGAGTATTCTACCACTGAACCACCGACGCCGACGGAAAGAAGCGGTCAAGCGCATTCTACACATAGCGAGGCCTCTTGCGAAACTCCGGTCTTTATTTGGGTCACTGTGGCGCCGAGCGGAGTCCCGCCTGCTCAACTTCCCCTTGAGTTATCTCCTGCTCTAATCTGTCTTTAGTTTCGTCGTCCAGACGCGGCATCTCGGCTAGAAACGCCTCCTTAAATGTGATAGCATCCACCGGATGCGATGCGAAGAGCGCCTGGTAATGCTCGAAAAAAGCTGCTTTGATGTGGTCGATGTCCGTTTTTAAAACACCTCCCCATTCCATTTCGTTAATGTGATTTCTTTCGGCACGGGCCTTTTCTAAACCAAGCGCTCGTTTCGTTGACGCTTCCCCTGCAGCCATGTCTTCTGCCCTTGCCCTCACCAATGCTCCCCGATAACGTTCTTCTTCGATACGCTCTAGCTTTTGTTTGGTTTTTCTTATGTCTTCAATCCATTTACCAGGCGCTCGGCATTCCTGTTTTATCATCTTCTGAAGCAGTGCCTTTAGCTCCATTTCCTCTTTTTTTTCCCTCGTGACGTATACAGGTGGCTCTTTCTATGGCTTTTAATTTTAAAGTTTCTTTAGTGAGTTCCCACTACAAACTGGGTTCAAGCTACTGGGTTCAAACTAGACAGTTTGAACCCAGGTAAGTCGCCTGGACCCGACGGGTTCTACAAAGAATTTAAACTTGTAATTTCCCCGGTCTTGAAGGTTATCTTTAATGAAGCCTTTAAAATAAAAGCACTGCCTCCATACTATGGTTCGTCCCATACTGTGCTGATTCCCAAAACGGACGACATAGACAGATTACGTTTGGTAACAGCATACCGACCGATAGCACACACGAACGTCGAGTACAAAATATACATGAAGGTTCTGGCGCGAAGGTTGCAGACCGTGATTCATTACTTACTTGGTCCGCGTCAGACCTGCGGGATTAAAGGGCGGTCTATTTTTACAAATATTCACGTTGCGCGCAGTGTCTTAGAATGCTGTGATGACACTAGTGGCCAGGTGGCAATTCTCCAGATCGATTCAGAAAAGGCATTTGACTGCGTCGTCCACGAACTTTTGTTTGCAGTATTAGGCCACGTTAATGTAGGTTCTGTTATCCGCGAGGGGGTGGCCCTGGCATACCGGAACTGCACGACGAGATTGATCGTTAACAAGAGTTTGGGGCCCTCATTAGCGTGCAGCGTTCCGTGCGCCAGGGCTGTCCCCTCAGCCCCCTTTTATTTTGTATTTATGTGGAGACCCTTTGTTTGAAGATACTGAAAAACAGGAGTATAAACGGATTCAGTTTGCAGGCAGCCGAAGTTAAGCTCTTAGCGTACGCTAATGAGATTGCAGTGTTTGCCGTGGACGAGGGAGGCATAAGCGAGGCAGTTAAATGTGTTCGCGATTTCAGCCAAGCTACGGGAAGCGTGGTTAACTGGTTGAAGTGCCTCGGGCTGTGGCATGGCGGGTGGGCGTCTACGCCTGAACGGTTCGCCAGTGTGCCTTGGACGACGACACCAGATAAGTACTTGGGCGTTCCGCTCGATGCGTACCGTGATAGCGAAACAGTATTGGGCAGGGCAGGTCAAAGAGATACGGGAGAGAGCTGATAAGTGGAAAGGGACGACCTTGTCAATTTTTGGTTGGTTGGTTGGCCTCAAGTAGAATGGCACATACCCACTACGGGGGAGTGGCCAAGACACAGGCGGTGAACTGTTGGAATGATTAGGAGCTTTAGAGGAAAAGGAGAATTAATAGGGTATAGGCTGACAGATTGGACGACGCAACGAAAGGGGTCCTGTTAGATGGGAGATCGAAGATGGGACGACGGCTTTGTGTGCAAATTTGAATGCATCATATGGAATGGTTCAATTTTGTATTGACTGAAAGAGACAGAAAAAATAAAATAAAATTAAAAATATAATAATAATAATAATAATAATAATAATAATAATAATAATAATAATAATAATAATAATAAATGAACTGTTTAATAATCAGAAAAATGAAAACAAATAGAAAAATAAATAAATAAAATTTACATTAGCATGGGAGTCGCTGTGTTTCTACAAGAAATTTTTGAACTGCACAGCGCGCACTCCTGTTGCTTCGTCCCAGCGAAGTAGCGCCAAAGGAAAGAACAACCTCAGTGGTCACAGGCAGACCCAGCTGGTGAAACGGAATTTCTAATAGGCGCCTCCTCAAAGAAGAGAATCGGCGGCAGAACAGCAGGTAGTGATCCACTGTCTCAGGCTCGGCACAAAATGGGCACAGTGGAGAAACCGCCAGACCAGATCTGTGAAGGTAGAAATTTAGCAGAGGAACTCGGCATCGCAAACGCGTGAAAGAGACCTCCAGTCTGCGCGAACTCCAGTCTTTGCTGCTCCAAGGGTGCAGAAGGTGGTTATATTCGGGAGATGAAGTAAGCGCCGAGGCTGAAAATTCCTGAAATATTGTGTAACTGCGAAACCTCACCGCAGCTGTATATGCGCAGGTTGGCAGGACAGCAATTATTGGGCCACAGAGAGAGGCCCTTGCTAATGAATCAGCAACCTCATTTAACTGAATGCCCACATGACCCGGTACCCAAAGCAACCTCACCGAATTTAGATGGAGCGGGATCAGCTGCTTAAAGAGGCGTAATGCCCGAGACTCAGAGGGTGATGATAATGAAAAGCAAATAGAGAGTCCGTCATAACCATGACTTGGGAAACGGCAGGATCTAATTTACGTAAGGCTAGAATGACAGCTAATAATTCGGCCAGATAAATTGGAGTGAAGTCAGGGAGACGGAGAGAAAAGGACCATCCCAATGAAGGTGAAAAAATGCCCACACCTGCCTTTTCACGATCCTGCGAGGCATCGGTAGCAATGAGAATATGAAAAGGAAAGGACCTTAGGTGGTCATGTAACAAACCGTGAAGGAGAGGAAAGGGCGGGAGCTTGGCATTCGATGGGAAAATGTTATCAAATGCAATCTCGACTGAAGGTGAGATGTTATGCAGTGGATGGATATCTGTGAGCTTAATGTTTAAGGGATCGAGGAGAGACTGCACGAAACATATCTGCGGAGTATGCAAACGAGACCAGGTGGCATTTAAAAAGACTGCGGGTTGACTAAGAAATATTACATTAGATGTGTGGAGAGGAGAGTCGCACAATTTTAAAAAGGTTTGGACTGTTAAAAGGCGAAATCTGGCTAATAAAGATGGAATTCGCGCCTCAAGGTGCAGGACAACATTAGCTACATACTTTGGAAGTCCCAAGCAGAGGCGCAACGCCTCACGCTCCAAAAGCACAAGCGGTCGAAGTTTATAGGCAGGAGCTCCTGAGAACAAAACACATCCGAACTCCAAAATTGGGCGGACGTACATTTTATAGATCAGCAGAAGTGTGTGCCTTCTCATCCCTGACCTAGCGCTGCAAAGCCGACGCAGGATGCCAATGGCCCGAACTGCTTTTACAGAAACTTGCTCAATGTGAGCCCGCCAGGAAAGAGTAGAGTCATATATCACTCCAAGATACTTCACTGTTTGAACCTGAGGAATTATATGATTTCTATAAGCAACGCAGATATGTGCAGGATGAGAAACCGGGAAGACCAACAAGGCGCATCTGTTCACATTGAGGGACAGATGAATACTTCCTAACCAGTTGTCAAGAATATTGAGGTAATCCTGCAAGATCTGATACAGAGAGTGAGTATCTTTTGCAGAAGCAAAAAATGCGATGTCGTCAGCGTACACGTAAGTTGTCACATTATGGATGCATGGAATGGAGCTTAGAAAAATGTTAAAAAGAACAGGGGAAAGAACTGAGCCTTGCGGTACACCTCTTGTCTGTCGAAATTTCCTTGAAGAAACACCATTTCGGCAGCAATAAAATTCTCTGTTTTCCAGGAAAGCAAAGATCCAGGCTACGAAATAGTTTGGGAAATTAAGGACCTGTAATCTGTGTAACAGCATCGAGTACTCGACGCTGTCGTAGGCTTTACTGATATCCAGAGTAACAAGCGCGGCAAACTGTTTAGTGCTGCGAGCTAATTTAATACGGCTCTCAAGGTCAGTATGAGCACACCAAATCGAACAGCCCGGCCTGAAACCAATTTGACAAGGATTCAAGATATCATTTGCAGAAATGAAATACATGATACGACGAAGCAGGACCCGTTCCACCAATTTCACTAAATTCGATGTTAATGAAATCGGGCGTATGTTGGCAGAAGTGAAACCCTCCCCTTGTTTTTTAAGTAGTGGAACTATTTCCGCAAGACGCCACTCATGGGGAATCCATGGACCTTTAAGGGAATGGTTAACAAGAGCCAATAGATCTTCAGGAGATTCGGTAAACAAAATTTTAATCATAGATGTAGTGACCTTATCGGGGCCAGGAGCCGCTGGTGATAAGCGCAGAAAGATTTGCGAAAGCTCAGGCATTGTGACCTCAATGAAATCACTTGAGATGCATGAGAATGTAGGTGGAGAATGAAGTGCAGATGTGAATCGACGTTCTAGGCCACCCGCAATTCCCTCTAAGGCCTTAGCGATGTCAGCAGGGGATTGAACGAGGGATTCAATATTGACAGCCGGTGGAATCACTTTCCTTCTCCTCATAAAATTAAACAAGGCCCGTTTATTCCCTGACTGAGAAAGGAAATCATAATGACTTGTAATATACTCCTCATTTGCGCGGGAGATAGTGCGCTTAAATGTTGCTGCGGCATACTTATAATCTAACCAATTTTTTGGGCATTGATTTAGGAGGAGTTTCTTCCAGGCTGCTTTCCGCCGTCTATAGGCACGCGTGCACTCTGCATTCCACCAATTATTGGTGAATGCATCCTTGGATCCTGTGAGAATGAATTGAGACTGTTGTCTTGCGCGTTCCAACACTGTGCATATATGTGTAGCTTTACATTCGGAATTTGTAGGGGTGGTTCGGTCCGAATCGCTTGTGAGAGCTGATTTGAGACTGTCTTTAAAGCGACTGTAATTTATGAAGGTGCGCTGTTGTCGTTCGGGAAGAGTTAAGTTACACGCAACCCTGAAACTAATCGGTAGATGATCACTGTTTGTCGCGCAGTCAACAGGCGCCCAAGACGTGACAGAGACTCCTGGGGAGGAAAAAGTTAAGTCTAACACAGACCGGCACATACCGCGTACAAATGTAGGCATTCCTGAGTTGTTGCAGACTATGTTGTTGTCGCAAACCCAATCAAATTTTTGCCAGAGCCACTGTTTGCAACCTCTTCTTCATCAGCAGGCTCTGGTACGTCATGCAGGTGTTGCACTGTTCACGGTTAAGCATTCAAAAGCTGCACAGAATTTTCGCCGTCTTCATCTGGTCGTCTGACTGGGAGTGCTGCAGCCGGGCCTACCTGTTCAGACGGGTACAGGAAGGTGGGCTGGGACTGGGCCATTTGTTTCTTCAGCAGCTGGTGATTCGTTTCTTGTTTTTTCGGGACACAAGAGACCCATTTTTGCGCACCGTATGCCAAGTTAGGCTGCGGCGCCTTCTGCCGGAGTACGTAGTCTGAACTGCTGAGGTTTACAGTTGGGTCAGCGGTTTTTACCAGGAAATCGTTGCCAGTGTAAGGTTTCTTTCTGCGCGGTTTTCGAATGACTTTCTGTCCACTGTGAAACGAAAGAAGCTGTACCGTGCTTTGTGTGATGTAGTTTTCGCCGTGCCCTTGTACAGGGCCTTGTACAGTGGAGGCCCAGGCAAAGATGTTTTAACCCTTTCAGCCCTGAATTTTTTTTGTTAATTCGGGAATTTTTCTAAAGACTTATTTTGCTTGACTGCCACCCAAGGAGCACACTAAAGCAAAAAATTTCTCTGGGACTCCCTTGGTTTTAAAGATGGCGTCGTGTCCTATATATAGGACACCAGGGCT
This sequence comes from Amblyomma mixtum, assembly GCF_055824585.1. Classification (NCBI taxonomy): domain Eukaryota; kingdom Metazoa; phylum Arthropoda; class Arachnida; order Ixodida; family Ixodidae; genus Amblyomma; species Amblyomma mixtum. The sequence continues at coordinate 178,714,414 of NC_143012.1, read as the reverse complement.
TAGTGGTTGCAAGAACAAAAAAAGCAAAGTTTGACGTTACTCTTTATTTCAAGACTTTCACAAAAATTCAAATATTGAGAACAAACATGCTGGTTGCCTTGAGGTGCAGCTAATACTGGACGTTGATTAATGCGTGTGAAAAGTTTTGAAACAGCTGAAATGAGATCAGTGGATGAACCTTGATAAACGAGGAAGTCGTAGAAAATCCCCAAGGCGCCGTACAGCTTGAAAACTTACATTTCGCATGTATTTGGTTTCCATTTTATTTATTGTTTTATGTCTCGCTGTCCTTTGAACGGAATGATTTGCTCATCGCTGCAAAGATGCTCCTCGAAAGAGGTTTAGGTATCTTTCACGAAATGTGTCCAAATCTGTCCTGACCTTCCAGAAAGGATCATTGCTGGTGTGGTCTTGTTACAAAGCTTGTATGCGCATTGCGCGTGCCGTGCTCCCATGGAACACAAACGGACGCTCGGGATAGAAAGAGCGTTTATTCATCCCGATCAGCCAGCTCACATAGCGTGACCGGGCGAGGGTAAAGGGAGGAAGGGACGAGGGAAAGCGTGAGGACGTGAGGAGCATGCGCTTGGCGTTCGCCGTAGTGAGGCATAGCGTTCGCCGTAGTGAAGGCATAGCGTTCGCCGTAGTGAAGGCAGAGCGTTCACAACAGGTCTCCGTTCACGTCTACAATGTGCAAGCAGATTCTAGCCGTGGCTAGCGAAAGACACCCATCGCTAAATGCTGTGAAATCAGCATTCTGATTTCTTCGTAATCTCAACGGATTTTCCTTCTTGATAAATAGAATACATGTTTGTTTCCTCGGCAAGAACAGCAAAAAATACTCTTCGGCACGTACCGAGAAAAATACGCATACGGGGTCGGTATACCATCAAGATCATTCTCATTCTCGTCACCAGATTATTGAGGGTGGTACGTGGCTGCTAGCTTATTGAAAGCTCTCCTTGTTGTTGTTGTTGTTGTTGTCCTCTAGAAAATGGCGCATACCCACTGCGGGGGATTGGCCAAGACACAGGCGGCAACTGATAGGTGTACAAAATGTTAAAGAAGAAAATAATGGTGGGGAAAAATAAAATAATCATGATAATAATAGCAATTAGGAAATAAATGAAAGGATCTCAAATGTGTAATTGAAATAGGTTAAACAAATGCTTTGAGATCGGTGACTGAAATAGAGAACGGGGCTAAATATTCCACGTTTTAGAAAGCTTTCATTCCAGAGAAATATTGATCATGAGAAAGAGCAGAGCTTAAGACGGCAGCCGTTTAGTGTCTGTAAGGAAGTTTTGCATGGCGGAGAGCACATTCCAGTTGCTGTGCCCGAGGGAGGAAGCCCCAAGAGACAGAGCAACCCCAGCTGACAGACTTAGACCAAGCTGTCGTAACGGAAGCTCCAGCAGGCGGCTCCGTAAAGAGGAGAAACGGCGGCAGGTCAACAAGAAATGATCTATCGTTTCGGGTTCTCCGCAGAACGGGCACAATGGGGAGACCGCCAGACCAGATCTATAAAGGTAGAAGTTTAAAAGAGGCACGCGACAACGTAGACGAGTGAAGGAAACCTCAAGCTTGCGTGATCGCCATCCTTTACTGCACCACGGGTAAAGGAGATGACGGAATTCGGGAGAAGAGGTCAGAGCTGATGCTGCGAATTCTTTCAAGAGCAGATACCTGCGAAACCTGGCCGCGGTAATATATGCGCTGGGTGGAAGCACAGATACGACTGGGCCTTGAAGAGATGCCTTCGCCAGGGTATCAGCAACCTCATTCAAATGGATTCCTCTGTGCCCAGGCACCCAGACCAACCGTAATGAACACACGTGGGGTGGAACCAAGCATTTGAGTAACCGAAGTGCCTGAGATGTTGTAGGCGCGGTGAGAGAGGAACACAACGATAATGAATCTGTCATAATTATGACAGAAGACAAGGAGCTGTTTAATTTGCGCAACGCTAAGGCTCTCCAGATCGGTATGGGCACACCATATAGAGCATCCTGGTCTGAAACCAATCTGGCAAGGGTTCAACAACCCAGCCTCTGAAATAACAGACATTATTCTACCATGCAACACCCTCTCAATTAACTTAACGAGATTCGAAGTTAAAGAAATTGGCCTTATATTGTCTAACACATAACCATCTCCCTGCTTTTTAAGCAACGGGATAATCTTTGCTAAACGCCACTCATTTGGAATCCATGGCCCCTTAAGAGAGTAATTTATAAGCGCCAGTAAGTCGGTGGGAGATTCCTCGAACAAAATTTTAATCATAGAAGAAGTCACACCATCAGGGCCAGGGGCCGCGGGTGGAAGGCGGGATACAGCGTTCGAGAGCTCAGTGAGGGCGACCTCCTCGAAATCGTCCAAAGTGGCAAGAAATCTCTGAGGAGAAGGAAGAAGAGCCGTAAACCGGCGCTCAAGACCTCTGCCTATCTCTTCCAGGGACTGTGCAAGTTCAGCCGGTGACTGAACTAGGGAGACAGCGTTCATGGTGGACGGGATTAGTTTCCTGGATTTTAGGTAATTGAATAGAGCACGCCTATTACCAGATTTTGAAAGGAATTCGTAGCGTTCAGTATCGTGCAACTCCTTTGCACGAGATACGGTGCGCTTAAACGTAGCTGCAACGAACTTATAATCGATCCAGTTTTTGGGACACTGATTATGGAGAAGTTTCTTCCAAGCAGCCTTTCGGCGCCTATAATCGCGAGCGCACTCTGCGTTCCACCAAAGGCACGGCGATGTTCCCTTATGTGCCTGAACCAAGAACTCCGTTTTTTTACGAGCTCCATCCAAAATTGAACAAATGCGGATGGCATTATCTCCACTGTTGGAATGAGATAATTCCTGAAGGTCTGCTTTGAGGGCATTTTTAAAACTGTCGTAATTTATGAATGTGCGCCGTGTGCTGTTAGGAGAGGTCAACTGGCACATAACTTGGAAGCTGATCGGAAGGTAATCACTATTGGAGGCACAGTCAACTGGCGCCCAAGAGGACACAGTTATTCCGGGGGAAGAAAATGACAAGTCTAACGCTGAGCGAGCCTGACCACGGACAAATGTGGGGAGACCCGAATTTAAACATATGAGGTTATTCACACAAGCCCAGTCCCATAAGAGCGTACCGCAGCGATCTGTACGAAATCCCCACGAAACATGATGCGAGTTGAAGTCTCCAACAATTAAAACCTGTTTCCTGCAACTAGACAAAAACGAGTCAAGAGGCCGAACGTCATGCACACCTGTTGGAAAATATACATTAGCCAGAGTGAGTGGCTGATATCCAGGAATATTGAGATCAAGTGCCTGAATTTCGCACTGCCTGTCCATATATTGAAATGACACAGTTGCCCTGTGGCAAAATTTTGTGGATACGAACAATAGCAACCCACCACCTCTTGAGGGCCGGTCAAGCCTGAAAGAACGATAATTTTGTAAATTGTACCTAGAATCTTTAGAGAGCCACGTTTCCTGAAGAGCAATTAAATCTGGACTTAATTTACTGATTAAACAAACTAAATCTGTTGAAGCAGAAAGAATAGACCGGCAGTTCCACTGCAACACCTTCAACGACCCTATGTCGCCGAAAGGGCCGCAGCGGAGACCGCCTGATCCAAAATGCTGCCTTTGGGTGTAGATCTAGGGTGATTCTTTTTATTCTTCGACTGAGAGCAAGACGGACTAGCACCACCTATCGGAGACGCACTGCGCTTTTGAGCACGCATCTCAGTCTCCATATCAACGCACTCTTCAGATGAGAGTTCTGTCTCACTGTGATGTGAATAACTGGTTGTAGGGATAGACGAAGGCTGTGATTGAGTCTGACTCAGTGGATTGGAAGTCACGGGCACAGAAGGTTGGGGAGGTGCAACCAATGGAGAAGTGATTGTGCCACAAAGGGGGGCAATAGAAGCTTGCAATAAAG